>NW_023494794.1:10949599-11119599 GCF_904425465.1 Colossoma macropomum | reverse complement strand
CCGCGACTCAGGGGTCATTTCCATTAACTGGAGGACCTTCACTCATTACATTCCCAATTTATTCAGCACTTCTAGACGGTCCTCTATAGTAGCTCATCTTACCCTTAACCTACGTTCAACTAAATATTCATTAAATTCACTTTTATTCTAAAACCCGACACTCATTCACTCAGTTGGCAACTTTAATCTCACACCTGATTCTGATTCACAGTAGACGTTAAACAAATAGTAGCAGATACTGAATAATCGATAATAAATACTAAAAATTACATAGTAGATGCTGAATTAAATAGAATAATTCATACTAGGTACTGAATAGTTAATGATAAATACTGAATAATTAATAGTAGGTACTGAGTAATAAATATTAGTTACTGAGTAATTCAGAGTAGATACTGAATAACTAATAGTAGTTACTGAATAATTCAGAGTAGGTAATGAATACTTAACAGTAGGTACTGAATAACTCAGAGTAGGTACTGAATAATTAATAATACATACTGACTTATTCAGTGCAGGTACTGAATAATTAATAATAAATGCTGACGTACTCTATTGGCAACTTTAATCTCAAACCTGATGCTAATTCAGAGTAGACGTTAAACAATTAATAGTAGATACTGAATAATCAATACCAAATGTTACATAGTAGATGCTGAATTAAAAAGAATAATTCATACTAGGTACCAAATAATTAATAATGAATACTAAATAATTAATAATAAATACTGAATAATTCAGAGTAGGTACTGAATAATAAGCCTGAAGTCTAAGAGGTTAATGATGATTTTGCTGCTGATGCTTACCGGTTTTTTGTTTTTGAATTGGCTGGTAATTTATTCAGTTGTTTTTCTCCCTGCATAATAATTTATAGTAGCTGCAGAATAATTAACAGTAATTAATAACTAATAATCTGAAGTGGTTTAAATTTATGTAATTTGTTAGTTAACGATTAATGTATAGTTGTTACTGAACATTGCGTAATAGATATTGAATAGTTTATAGTAGTTACTGTATAATTCTTAGCATTGGCATAATTTTATTGGTTACTGAATAATTCATAGTAGTCACTGAATAATCTGTAGTAAATACTGAATTCATAGTAGTTTCTGAATAATCTGTAGTAAATACTGAATAATTCATAGTAGTTACTGAATAATCTGTAGTAAATACTGAATAATTCATAGTAGTCACTGAATAATCTGTAGTAAATACTGAATAATTCATAGTAGTCACTGAATAATCTGTAGTAAATACTGAATAATCCATAGTAGTCACTGAATAATCTGTAGTGAATACTGAATAATTCATAGTAGTCACTGAATAATCTGTAGTTAATACTGAATAATTCATAGTAGTCACTGAATAATCTGTAGTTAATACTGAATAATTCATAGTAGTCACTGAATAATCTGTAGTGAATACTGAATAATTCATAGTAGTCACTGAATATTCTGTAGTGAATACTGAATAATTCATAGTAGTCACTGAATAATCTGTAGTGAATACTGAATAATTCATAGTAGTTACTGAATAATCTGTAGTAAATACTGAATAATTCATAGTAGTCACTGAATAATTCATAGTAGTCACTGAATAATCTGTAGTAAATACTGAATAATTCAAAGTAGTCACTGAATATTCTGTAGTAAATACTGAATAATTCATAGTAGTCACTGAATAATCTGTAGTAAATCCTAAATAATTCATAGTAGTTACTGAATAATCTGTAGTAAATACTGAATAATTCATAGTAGTCACTGAATAATCTGTAGTAAATACTGAATAATTCATAGTAGTTACTGAATAATCTGTAGTAAATACTGAACAATTTGTGGTAGATACTGAATAATTGATAGTGGATACTGTGTAATTCATAATAGTTACTGAATAATTCATAGCACTTCACAGCAGTTGCTGAATAATAAGCCTCTAGTCTCAGGCTGTAGCTTTAGCTGGAGAGTTTTGATCCATTCGAGATCAGTTTAAGTGACTTATTTTTTTCTGTAAAATGTAAAAAAGCATGTGGTGCCCAAACTTGCATATGACTGTACAAACGTGTCTTTTAAGACAAGACACCTGGACAAGGAATCTGAAAAAGACTGGATTAAAATGTTCATTTTAGTCCAACATAACCTGCCTCAGCGCTAGGAGCACATAAAATACGTCATTAAAAACCCTAAATATCCAAGTTTCACAAAGTAATTTCAATCTACTTTCATCTTATTTCAGCTAACCCAGTAAATGGTCAGGGCCCACCGGCAGGCCCACAGCTTTATTACACACTCCTGTAACCTGACAACGGCTCAGCCAGTTTGCACTGAAGTCCCTGTAGTTACTGAATAATAGGGCTTAGTGCCAATGTGTCAAACACAAGGCCGGCGGGTCAGATCAGGCCCGACACACAATCCGAAGTATTTAAATTCTCTGTTAATATTAACCTGTTCCACAATGTGCAGCACTACAGTCCCCAGCATGCACTGCAACATAACGTGCTCTGACTCTCCTACCCCAACAACAACAGTCTATGGGACAGTGGTTACACCTCAATTCTACACAGTTCCACACCAGTTACATCATCAAACACACCAACTGCAGTTCAGCCAACATGAACACTTAACCTCAGCTCAGCAGCTCAGAAACTGAGCACAAGTCTTAATGAACTTAAAGGGATGCCAGGTGTTTAGTTTAAGCAAGTAGGTAGGTTTAAAAGGCACCTGAGGACACTTAAATTTAGAATATTTCAGGTGTCCATGTACTATTTCAAGGTCTGCTACACTTATCTGTATTTTACTGTTGAAGTTTTTGCGTATTTTGAATAAACGAGGGCCGGTTTGGGTTACAGCACCAACATTAATTAAAACGACTTTTTAATACGGCCCTTTTACTGGTTGAGGTTGACACCCTGCCTCAGTATGTGATAAGACTGGGATTATAAGGGGTTAAGTTCGAAGGGATCCTCCAACATGCATCGTCCACTACACAGAAACAGTGATCCAGTGGACCTCCCAGCTGACAGTGTGTTGGGCTGCAGGCCTGTTCAGTTGGTCTCATGAGCTGTGTGTGTGTGTGTGTGTGTGTGTGTGTGTGTGTGTGTGCGCTTCGGTCTGGAAGGACCTTTATCTAACATGGAGTGTCTCTCGTCAGCGTTTAGCCTTCAGACCTCTTGGATTCAGGTCAAAGGCAAAATTGTTATGAAACACCACACAGGAAATCCAGAGCACAACAATTACTGCCCAAAGAGCTGAGCCAGAGTCAGAGAACCACTTCAGCCAGAAAATGCTAACCGTGAACCAAGGCATGTGGGAACTAGCTAGCGTTGTCGCTAGCCAACTAGTCATGCGGTCATTATCAGCATTATTAGTACCGCTATCGTTTGTGGGTGAAGTTCTCCTGAAAGCAGAATCTGAGGAATGCGGTCTTGGCCTTGACCTGCCGAGCAGCCGAATAAGCGGAGAAATATTCTTGGACGACGGAGCCGCTTGAAGAAGACAGATGGGGCGCAGTTGTTGTGCATTAAATACGAGAGATTTAATTTGTACGTTCATTAAAACGGTTGCCAGCCGCGCTTTGTTTACATCTGCTGGCTTCCAGTGGCCCGTCAGACCCGTTTGTGATCGTATCATTTGTTCCCTCCTTCCATTCGAGAACGTTGTGCTTGCATTTTTGTGATGTACCATCAGCTTCCGGAATTAGAAGCATTTCTGCAAAACAGTAAACCTAGATGGCTCTTCAAGGGTTCTTTAGTCAAGACAGTGGTTCTGAATAGAATCATGACCCCTCAAAGAATCATATGCGTGGGTTCTTTGCATGATGAAATGCTTATTCAGATTGATGGAGAATGCATCGTGTATGGTTCTACACAGCACCAAAAATAGAAGGGTTCTTCTATTGATTCAGTGTCAAGCTTGTAACAATAGAAGAACCCTTCTGTTTTTGGTGCTACGTAGAATCATTTACGACATCAATCTGAAGAACCATTTGACCATGTGATGGTTCTTTGCATGGTGAAATGGTTATTCAGATTGATGGAGAATGCGTTGTATAGGGTTCTATATAGAACCATGAATACTCAAAGAACCATATGCATGGGGTTCCTTGCATGGAAAAATAGTTTTTCAGGTTGATGGAGGATGTGTCGTATGTGGTTCTACGTGGCATCAAAAATAGAAGGGTTCATCTATTGTTACAAGCTTGACGTCGTAACAATAGCAGAACCTTTTTGGTGCTACATAGAACCCTTTTCATAGAACCCCATACAACACATTCTCCATCATTCCGAAAACCGTTTCACCATGCAAGGGATGAATTACATGCTTAAATGGTTCTTTGCTTGGTGAAATGGTTCTTCTTATGGAGAGTGTGTCATATATGGTTCTAGATAGAACCAAAAAAACGAAAGCGTTCTTCTATTGATTCAGTGTCAAGCTTGTAACAATAGTAGAACCCTTCTGTTTTTGGTGTTACATAGAACCATATACGACACTAATATTAAGAACCATTTCACCATGCAAGGTACCTTTTGCATGCCTAAATGTTTTTTTTGCATGGTGAAACGGTCCTTCAGATTGATGGAGAACGTGTTGTATAGGGTTCTATATGAAACGATGTACACTCAAAGAACCATATGCATGGGTTCCTTGCTTGGTAAAATGGTTTTTCAGATTGATCAATTGTTGTATATGGTTCCATACAGCACCAAAAATAGAAAGCTTTTTCTATTGTTACAAGCTTGACATCATAACAATAGCAGAACCCCTTTTGATGCAATATAGAACCCTTTTTAAAAATGTTCCATATAGAACTCTATACAACACACTTTCCATCTCTCTGAAGAACCATTGGTTTTACATAGCATCAAAAATAGAAGGGTTCATCTATTGTTACAAGCTTGACATGACAATAGCAGACTTTTTTAGTGCTACAGAGAACCGTTTTCAAAAATGTCCTACATAGAACCTTATAGAACACATTCTTCATCGATCTGAAAAAAACATTTCACCATACAAGGAATGATTTACCTGCTGAAATGGTTCTTTGCATGGTGAAATGTTTTTTTAGATCAACGGACAATGCATTGCATAGGGTTCTAAATAGAACCGCGAACACTCGAAACACACGAAAACCGTATGCATACTTTGTAGAACCATGTATGGCACATTTTCCAGCAATCTGAAGAACGATTTGACCATGCATGTGGTTCTTTGAGTGGTCATAATTCTATGTAGAACCTTAAACAATGCCTTCTCCATCGATCTGACAAACCATTTCACCATGCAAATGGTTCTTTGAGTGTTCACAGTTCCACATAGAACCACTGTCTTTACCTACCCTTGAAGAACCATCTTTTTAAGAATGTACTATAGGACCGTGTGGTAGGATGAGAGAAAAGGCACCACGAAAGAAAGTTTTAAGCGAAGTTCTCAATTTTATTGGAACTGTTTTTTAACAGTCCTTAATGGAGCTCAGCGCTGATTTACATCAACTCGATTTTAAAGCACTCAAACAAATGAGAGGACAATTTAAATGCCACCAGCAGATGCTCTGACATTTATCAGTAAAAGTCAACCCATTAGCGGCCAGAACTGAACCACCAAGACAAAACGAAGCTCATGTAAGCTTGAATTTTTAAATATGAAATATCTGACGCACGCGGTTCTAAAAAAGCACAAAAACAAATCAACTGTTTAGCTCCTGAATAGGCCGTTAGCTGTTTATCTCTAATGAAATAGGGCACTGTAAAACGCTCACACAGGCGACTGAATGGCCAGTGCATTGCCAGACTATTTATAAGACTGTTTGGAACGGTCTAAAGGTCATTAACCCATGGATTCAACCACTTAAATGGATTGACCATCACGGATAAACATCTGCTGCTGTGCTTAGGTGGGGAATGTGTTGGAGCTTTGAGAACATCTGGCTTAAACCTCACTGTAGCCCCTCTATCTGCGTGCCTGTAGATTTTTACACCAACGTACGTTTAATAGCACAACAGGGCAACGAGTGCAGGCTTGTGGAGCTCATTCGTCCAAAAGGAACCCATAAAAATGCTAAAGTGCAGCCACTCTAGCAAGTATGCTAACAAGTATGCATGGTGACAAACTGATTGGGAACAAATGACTAAGTGAACAGAGGCATGCTACCGTGTAAAGGGCTGGAGCTGATTGATTGTAGTAAATCAAATTAGGCAGGTGTTTTTTTTTATTTACAGTACTGTATTAACTTGGCTTTTACCGACAGACAGGAGCATGTTTTTCTGGCAGCCACGGCGCCTCCTTGGCACAGCGTGTTGCACCGCTATGCCAAAAGCAGATTTTTCCGAAATATTTTACAGCCACAACAACTCGCCAACAAGTTACCATCCAGTTGAACCTCTTGACAAGCCATAGGCCTGCAGGCAGGCCCAAAGATTTATTACACACTTCTATAACCTATGAATAGCTCCATTAGTTTGCATTGAAGTCCCTGTAGTTACTGAATAATAAGGCTTTGTATGAAATAAACCTGGATTGTTAAGGGATTGACCAAAGCAGTTTGTTCCACAGGGCTATTTTGGTGCTGCGATGCTGCTCAACATGAAGATTCAACCATTCCTTCCTTTTTTTTCCATATATGCTACCTGGCAGTCATTGGTCAGTTTCGGTGATGATTTTGACCACATTAACATAGTCAAATGCAACAGAATCAGCATTTAAAAAATCGATGAAAGAAAAAAATCAATCAAAGACAGCTGCGTATGATGCAAGATTCGAATTGTGGCCTAATTGAACTGCAGACATATAATAGCTATTTTTATTTCACTTTAAACTCTAAAAACATCTTGAATAAACAAATGAAAGTGTCAAATAAATTCAGTTCATCGCCTGCTATGAAATAACTGCAGCAGGATAGGCCTGTTTTCTTTATTTCCCCTTAAAGGCTCACTATACGATTCTGAAGAACGATTGTTGATATTTGAACTCAACATCATCTTCGATGTAAATATGTCTCAGCTTGTGCTAATGTACTAGTATGGGATAAAAAACTCTGCTTTAAGCTTCAGCTCAGCTGTAGCCACTTTTCTCGCATCTCCAGCAGGAAACTTTTCCTCAAAAGTGAAACAGATTCTTATAAAATGACTCTCAGCGTTCGACTTTTTATGAGGCTGAAGTTGCTTCTCATTTTCCAGCTTCTGGTTCGAATTTTACCGTTCCGCCTTAAATTAATGTAACTGCTGCACCATTTAAGGTGGAATGGGAAAATTTGAACAAGAAGCTGGAGAACGAGAAACTGACTTCAGCCTCACGACTTTTTAGTGTTTGTCAGTTGCAGATTAAACGTATCAGGAAACCAGCTGGAGTGATTATAAACACAAATAAGTCCATTAGTCTCTAAATTATCAATGTTTGTCTTAAATCTCTCTCTTTGCCATTTCGTAGCTACTAGCTAGGTGAGACTGTTATCTGTGTTGCTATGGTGACCAGCAGTCTGCGCTGATCTTCAGGGTTAAAGGGTGAATTAGCAGTTCTACATTAACTCCAGTGTTTAAGACCATTTACTGTTAAACTGTGTTGAACGATCAGCAGAGCTTTATTTTACTGTAAAGGAGGATTATTTTATTTTTACCCACACAAATCTGATTCAGCTGTGGAGCCGAAACAGGACAGTAAAAGAGCCTCATGCAGCTCCAGAGCCACATGTTACCGACCCCTAGCCTGACCATATGGGTGATTGGGCGAGTCAGGAGAATTCTCATAGCATTTTGGCTGGTTGCTCCAAGCTGATGTATAAACTGGTGCACGAAAAGCCCGGCAACACTTTCTTTGAAGGGTGTCTGCATAACACATTCATAACATGCTCATGAATATTTAAAACAACATTCACAAAGTATACGTTTTACATGACATTCATGTGGACTACTATGTCATTTTAGTCAACTGTTTTTCAAAAAGAAAGACTCTATAATTTATTTTGAAAAACTATATTATTTTCAGTAAAACTGAACTCAACTTCTTTTTAATTAGTTTTTTCTTAAACATTTGTATTTTATATTTTGTTATTCTGTTTCCTTTGTAATATTATTTAAGATGAAACATCAACTGTCTTGGGTTTAAATGCTAGCAAGCTTTAAGTTTTAAGGAAGACAGTAAGAATAAAGAATAACAAAGTGTAAAATACAAAGGTTTCATAAAAAAATAATAATAATAATTGAAAGGAAATTGAAAGTCTAGGCAAAAAGTGTATAAGTGTCAAATCACTTTTTGCCTAGACTTTAAATAAATAAATCACATCTAAATAAAAATCACATTTGCCTATAAATGATAAGTTTCACTGAAAATAATATAGTTTTTCAAAACAAAAATGGGGAATTTTATTTTGAAAAAAAAAATCTAAAATGACATAGTAGTCCATATTAATGTCATGTAAAACGTACACTTTATGAACGTTGTTTAAACATGCACGAGCGTTTGTGTAAGATGTTATGAATGTGACATGTAGACACTCTTAAAGTGAAGTGGTACCAAAAGCTCATAAAGCTCATAAACGATAAATGTCACATCTAAGTGTTTGTGTAGTGATTTAGGGGTTAAACCAGCAGCCCCCAGCTTGAGTGGTGCCGCCCCGGTTTGCAGACTGTGTCTGAGACTCGTACAGTGGACAGAGATTAGATAAAGCTAAAGCTTCTCCTGTTATCTTCAGATTTACTAACACATTTTCTCCTTGTGGTCAGTTTGGCTGTAGCAGTTCAAACCTCCAGGACGTGTCAAAGTTCCGGTGGGAATTCTGTTCTCCCCCATGTGGTGTGAACTGCCAGTGCTTCTTTCACTACTGCACGCCCGGTCATGTCAGGTTAGGGCCCTAAAGCAGAGGGAAGTTTTGAAGATTATTGATTTGCATGTTGTATTGACCTTTATCATCCAAAACCATCAAAGCAAATGTGATATTTCTTGTGTTTTATACTGCTACAGCAGCCTGGACTCAACCTGACCCCAGAGAACACAGATACATTCAAAATGTGTGACACTGAAAACATATCATCCTGTTCGGTTTACTCAGTCGTCCCCACGAAATTGGGAAAAGTCATTAAATATGAAGCAAAAAAAAAGGATGTCAATTATTTATTTAGAGACATTAAACATGAATGGCTTAGCAGATGCATGTACGGGCGCTAATGTGCAACTGCTGCACTATTTAAGGTGAAATGGAAATTTGAAGCTATTTTCAGCTTGACTGTGTGAATAAAAGCCAACAGGCGGCGCTCTAGAGTTCATTACATTTTTACATTAGTGCCACAGTCGTAGCCACAGGTTTATCACAGGCCTACCCAACCAAACGGAAAAGAATATTTATGAAGCCGAATTTTTAATGATAATGAATTTTTTCTCTGCATGCTGTTGTTGTATTATGGTCAGTGAAATCCTCACGCTCGCCGCAAAGCTCCGCTTTATTTTCCTCAGCCCTACTTGGCAACCGTTGCTATCGGCCATTGCTTCAAGCCAGTTTATCACACACCAATTTCTGAATTTGAAGCTGCGGTTGGTTTCAGTAAAAGTATAATTGCACCTTAAAAGAGGTCTCCACCAGTGGGCCACGAGGCACCCTCTAGTGGTCTGCAGGGCCTGTACTCAGGGGAGGCAGTAGTTTATAGTGGGCCAGTAACGCCACCATAAGTCATAAAAACATAAGTGGGAAAATGATTCACTTAATAATTAAAAACATTTACAGTACAGGATGATTCAAAAAGATTCATCTGATTTCAAAGTGATTTATTTCACTTGTAAATCATTACAGATCAATGCAGTAAACTGTAAATGGTTTAAATGAGCATAAAGTTTATTATGTAATTGTACAAGGTCTCAGTATGAACCTCCTCCAGCTGTACAGACAACATCAACACCATAGTCAAACTCATCCCATACTGGATTGAGCGTGTCGGGTGTCGCTGCACTCACGGCTCTTTCAGTGCGATTTCGGAGATCATCCAGTGTTGTGGAACCAACGACGAACGCTCTGAGCTGTTGGAGCTTCACTGCCCACGAAAATCACACTGCACAGTTATGACGGATTCACTCTTATTGAAGTGGAGAACGCAGAACGCTTTCTGCTCAGGGGTCTCATCTCCTCTCAGACTGAAGGGAGCCATCTTCCACTGACAGTCAGAAACTCTATGAGCCCCTCTTTCAGTTGGATTGTGATTGGTTCCTCGGCGCCTCACGGCTGTAAAAATATGGCGCTTTGAAATCAGATGAAACTTTTTGAATCACCCTGTATAACCAGTAGAAATATTATAGTGGCTAATTGAAGGTTACAGTCTGAGATGTGGGCACGCGATGCAGACAGCGAGCCAGAGCTGGAGGAGTTTCTTTGTGAAAACATTAACATAAACATTTAACGTTACTTCAGTGCATCGATAAACTTGTGGTAGTGTTTTTGCGTACAGTGTTTAGATTTAGTTTTTTAAGTGTGCTCTATTATTCTATCTTGGACTTTATATTAAAATCTTTTTCCTTTGAGTGACCCAATACCTTAATTATGATGTTTGACATTACATTTCATCACTCCCAAAACAATCATAACACTGCTGAAACTTTCCCAAATGTTTCGGTAGTGACAATTTTAGCTTACATTTTTGCTACCAATATTAGGCTAACAAATAATGGACAAAAGCACAAACACATTCATTGAAACATTCAATTTTTTGTCACTACCGAAACAATCACAACACTACCAAATGTTTCAGTAATGACTGTTTCAGTAGTGACAATTTTAGCTTAATTTTTTGCTACCAATTTTAGGCTAACAAATAACAAATAAAAGCATAAATACATTCATTGAAACATTCCATTTTGTCACTACCAAAACCATCACAACACTGCTGAAACTTTCCCAAATGTTTCGTGGTGACAATTTTAGCTTAAATTTTTGCTACCAATATTAGGCTAATAAATAATGGACGAAAGCACAATCGCATTCATTGAAACATTCAGTTTTGTCACTACTGAAACAATCATAACACTACTGAAACTTTACCGAATGTTTCAGTAATGATGGTTTCGGTAGTGACAATTTTAGCTTATTTGGAGCAGAACTCAAACATGCTAGCCATTACATGACACAAACACAGCTTTGAACAGCTGCACACACCTGAAATCATAATTGTCATTAAAACACAACAAAGTAAAGAAAGTCTGTGTTGCGGTAGTGACCATTCTTAATGTTCCACACTGATTTTCAGACTTTGGGACACATTTACCTCAAAACAATGGGATCTAACTGCTCACCACGTGTGTCAGAGACTCTCAGAATGTTTTGTCGTCTTCTTTGGGCCGAAGTTTTGTGTGTGCTGAGTGGACGCATGCTTTATGGTGAAGGCGTCGCAGTGTTTGTTGTGTTTAAGTGAATCCAGCTTTCTGATTGGTTGATAGTGTTTTGTATCAGGGCAGAAGTGTTGGATTAGGTAGAGTGACGACTGCACTGCAGTCACCTAGAGCCCGAGGTAATGACAGTGCAGACATTAGCACATTTGGAAGTTGTACCTATAAAGTCGGTCTACCAGCTTTGCATGTGTTTGCATGTGTGTGAGCCCTGACTCGAACCTTTAAAAGCCTTGTTTGATAATGGTGCCGTGGGCAGTTTTTAATTCTTTCCACATTTCTAATCAAAGGTAGGTTGTCTTGGTCACATGTACAGGCATCTCTGTGTTTTTATTATAACAGTCTGGAATGTTCTCTCTGGTTCATTTCTGGATATTCTGAGTTTGGAGACATTAGGATGTTCTTGTTTGTTCCTGTTTGTCCAGCCGGTGTACCCTTTAAATGTTGACCTCATACCCTCCAAATGCTACCAGTATAAGGCTAACAAATAATGGACGAAAACACAAACACATTCATTGAAACTCTCCCACTGTAGTCCATCTGGTTCTCTGCGTACTTTGTTAGCCCCCTTTTACCCTGTTCTTAAGTGGTCAGGACCCCTATGGACCCTCACAGAGCAGGTACTACTTGGCTGGTGGATCATTCTCAGCACTGCAGTGACACTGACGTGGTAGTGGTGTGTTAGTGTGTGTTGCGCTGGTCTGAGTGGATCAGACACAGCAGTGCTGCTGGAGTTTTTAAACACCCCAGTGTTACTGCTGGACTGAGTATAGTCCACCAACCAAAAATATCCAGCCAACAGCATCCTGTGGGCAGCGTCCTGTGACCACTGATGAAGGACTAGAGGATGACCAACACAAACTGTGCAGCAGCAGATGAGCTATCGTCTCTGACTTTACGTCTACAAGGTGGACCGACAAGGCAGGAGTGTCTGGACAGTGAATGGACAGTGTGTTTAAAAACTCCAGCAGCGCTGCTGCGTCTGATCCATGTCCGTGGCCCCACCTACGAACTAAAACTCTGTTCCGCTAGTGACACAAAACTGTGGGACAGCATCGACCTTTTATTTTATTTAAATATTAAACTCATGATAAATCTAAATCAGTCAACTTCACTTTAAAAGAAATCAAAAAGATCTTTAATTAAACAAAACTGGAAGAAAATAAACATTAATAAAATTATTACTGTCTTAACTTTTGAAAACATTTACAAAGTCACTGTTGCTACAAACTGTATGTAGCGTATGCCTCTGTGAGGGTTTGGCACTATTACAAAGTGACACCATCTGCACTATTGGCACATCAAACGATGCGATTAATCTTACTTAATTACTTCATTGTTTTACAGCTGGTGTGTTTGGTTGTATTTTATATCATCAAAAAACATCTTTAAGTATCCAGTATGTTTTAGCTTCAATCACGTTATGTGATCCAGCTTTATGTCTAGCACATGTACTGGCATTATGCTGTAAGGTTCTACCTGCACGTTTCTGCTCAGGTTTCAGGTTCTGCTCTATTGTTTCTCTCCACAGTGCTTGGCAGCCACTTCAGAGCCACATATTTCAGAGCCACATCCTGATAAATATCAATACACACATAAACACACAATTGCAATTGTGTTTGAGATCAGACAGCTTGCAGTTTTCATGGTACAGGGTGTAAAATCCAATGATCAAATAAGGAATCTTTAATTGAGGTTTTCTTGATTTGATTGAGGTTTTCTGGAAATTCTAGATCGGTCGCTGAGTGTGAATACGAGCCGTAGTCTAAGCAGTGTTCCGGTTAGTTGTTAGGAATGGAAAACAGCGGCTGCAGCTCTGAAATCGTCACAGTAAAACATACATACTAAGTCAGATATATGATAATGTCTGTTATAAGCTTCAGATAGAACATATGGAAGGACTACAAGATGTTTAATCCAGAATGACCAAAATGTTCATGTGCACTAGTGTTAGCTTAGCGCTGACATAATATTAGAAATCTGCATTTTCATAGAGGTGTTTTCTTTCTTGAGTTTTGACTTTTATGACCAGAACTGAAGGCCTAGCACTAATAGCTGGTTCACCTTTGGTATGCAGAACGTCTGAAACTTGGCTAAACAGTAAAGCTTGATTTACTGTTTACAGTAAGCTCAGAACACACTGTACTATATGAATTTACAGTTTTCTAAAGTTCATGTTAAAGATTCAGTCAAACCACAGTAAGAAAAGCTCTTCCTTCTTTTACAGCTCAGATTTAGTTTCGGTTCTAGGTAACAGACAGGTACACACTGTATAAGACTCTGAAGTCTTTATACCACTGTTTTACCCCATATAACAGCCAGCTATGTAGAAGTTTTCTGATTTACATCCCTGCTTAAAGATTTTATGTTGAAATTTAATAGTAAACATTAAGACGTTTCTAGCAAACATTACTTAGAAATAATAACTTTTGATCTTGAACTTCATAATTCATGTACTACTGTACGGATGGTTCTTTATAAAAGGCAACAGGTCTATATGGAACCATAAACACTCAAAGAACCACTTGTTTGCGTAAAGGGTTCTTTGCATGGTGAAGTGGTTCTTCAGATTGATGGAGAATGTGTTGTATATGGTTCTATACAGCATCAAAGAGGGTTCTGCAATTGTTACAAGCTTGACATTGTAAGAATAAAATAGCTATATAGAACCCTTTTCACTGTGTTCTATCTAAACCATTACAGTCCTTTACACCGGGACGACCATCACTGACTACTGGACATCAGGAGAAACTTTAATGCTTTCTGTGATTTTTTTCAGCAGGGTGGTTACTCGGCAGCAACATCATGCTCTAAGCCACGAGGCCGAGCATTACTGTGATTGTACCACAGGGAAGGGTGTCGTTAGGCATGACATGAAGTGTCAGAGTAAAAATCCCTTCCTCGTGATAAAATCACTGTAGTGTACGACCTCAAGTAGCTTATTGCTTTTATAAAATGATGGCCGGCATAAAATATGGTAAAATACACCATTTTTTAAGAAAATAATTTAAGTTATCATTAATAATAATCAACATAAACAAGTATTCTGCCAAGAAATGTAGTTCCTTCAGAGTATGGTATCATTGCCAAGCAACCATGGACTGCTGAATGAGGAGAACGTTCAGTCGCCCATCGCTGTATATTGCAGTCATTTCATTAATTTTGTAACATTTTGCCGTATAATGATAAACATATGATAACACAGCACTGTTTAATGCAGAAACTTTCACTTTATAAGGACTTTTTAGTCACCAAATCACCACCATGAGTCTTATTTAGCACCAATCCAGCGGCGCCCTCTTCTCACACTGGGGCTGAATCTCAAACAGCTCCCTGCTCCCTACATAGTGCACTACATAGAGGTTTAAATACTGGGTCCTGCAGCCCAACGGAGCAAAATACAGCTAAAAAAAAAAACAGTCATTTGGGATTCAGACTCATCCACACTCGCTAAATGATGCACTGTTTGGCTGTAGAGGCTAGAATTTCTAAACTTTCATAGCTAGAACACTATTTAGGGAGTACGGAGCCGTTTGGGATTCAGCCTGGGTTTCACATTTTTAGACTTTTATACTGCAGTTTTACAGTAAATCAGACCGTAAATGCTTTAATTCAAGTCTGTGATATTAATGATGGAGCTGTTAGACTGTGTGTCTGTGTGTGTGTGTGTCTGTATGTGTGTGTGTCTGTGTGTGTGCCTCTGTATGTGTGTGTGTGTGTCTGTGTGTGTCTCTGTGTGTGTGTGTGTCTGTGTGTGTGTCTCTGTGTGTGTTTTTCACTGCAAAATCATCAAAAACCCACAAGGTGGGTTTAATCATAATATTCACAGACAGCTCTATAAACCACAAAGCCAATCAGTCTAACAAACACCTGCTCGCGGTGAGAGAGAGAGAGAGAGAGTGAGAGAGAGAGTGAGAGTGAGAGAGAGAGATGTTTCTGATAGTACAGTGAGGTCAGAATACGATTGCTGGCTGAACACACCTCCGAAAAACATTCAGAACAAAAACAATCTCAGAAACTGCATCATTTATCTGAATTAATCCTGTTTGGACTTGTTTTTTCATCACATGTTTGGATGTGTGTGTGTGTGTGTGTGTGTGTGTTTGTGTGTTTGTGTGTGTGTTTGTGTGTGTGTGTGTGTGTTTGTTTGTTTTTCTGATTTGCATTACATCCAAAGCACAATGGGATTAACCTTCAGCTCCAACACCTGTAATGTGATTTTTTTATATAAATTTCATATTTCTTTTACATATAACAACTTCAGTGCACCTTTGTGTTGTCTAAGATGATCAAGTAAGAGAGAAAGAGTGTGAGGAAAAAAAGACAGAGAGAGAGAGAGAGCGAGAGAGAGAATATCTCTTTAATCTTGTCTCAGAAAAGAACGTACATATCTGGAGCCAAAAATAAAAAATAAAAAAAAGATGAAGAGAAAAGATGTAAGACAGAGGTGTGTTTGGGGTTTTTTTGTGGTGTAAGTGTTTTTCCATTTGTGTCGGCTTGTTGACAACGAGACGTAGTGAACCTGAGGTCTGTCTAACAAAGCAGGTGTAACTGACTTTTCTGACTGAGTTAACAACTTTCTGTTCATTTAGGATCAGACTGTGATTAATCCTTCTGTGTGTGAACATGAAGGAAACAGAAAGGATATTTTCTAAATATGTAGAAACTGAAGCATTTATAATGATTAAAAACAGCAACGCTGCCAACAGTGTTACTTCCTAAAAAGCTAAAAGTTAGATCCAACTAAGCTTAGATCCAAGTCAGCTTAAAGTCAGATCCAACTAAAAGTTAAATCCAAATAAGCTTGAAGTTAAATACAACTAAAGGTAAAGTTAGATCCCACTAAGCTTAAAGTTAGATCTAAATAAGCTTAAAGTTAAATCCAACTAAGCTTCAAGTTAGATTCAACTGAGTTTACAGTTAGATCTAAGTAAACTGAAAGTTAGATCTAACAAAGCCTAAAGTTAGATTCAACTAAGCGTAAAGTTAGATTCAACTAAGCGTAAAGTTAGATTAAACTAAGCTTAAAGTTAGATACAACAACGCTTAAAGTTAGACCAAACTAAGCTTAAAGTTAGACCAAACTAAGCTTAAAGTTAGACTCAACTAAGCTTAAAGTTAGATTCAACTAAGCTTAAAGTTAGATCCAACTAAACTTAAAGTTAGACCAAACTAAGCTTAAAGTTAGACTCAACTAAGCTTAAAGTTAGATCCAACTAAGCTTAAAGTTAGACCCAACTAACCTTAAAGTTAGATCTAATTAAGCTTAAAGTTTGGATTCAACAAAGCCTCAAGTTAGATTGAACTAAGCTTTAAGTTAGATAGAAAAAAAGCTTAAAGTTCGACTCAATGAAGTTTAAAGTTAAATACAACTAAGCTTAAACTAGCAAGATGGATGGGCTACAACAGCAGAAGACAATGTCTTGTGTCAGCAGTCCAGGCCGGTGGAGGTGGTGTAATGTTTTCTAGGCACACTTTGGGCTCGTCAATACCAATTAATCATCATTAATCATTAATCACCTGCTTGAGTGCTGTTACTGACCATGTGCATCTCACAGTTTACCATCTTCTAATGGCCACGTCCAGCATGATTAGGTACCATATCACAAAGCCAAAGTCGTCTCAATCTGATTTCATGAACATGACAGTGAGCTCAGTGTTCTTTAGTAGCCTTTCCAGTCACTGGATCTGAATCCAATAGAAGACCTTTGGATTGTGGTAGAAATGGAGGTTTGCAGTCATGCAGTCGTGTCAACAACATGGATCGGAATCTCGAAGAAATGTTTCCAACATCTTGTGGAATCCATGCCCTGAAGAACGGAGGCTGTTTTGAGGCTCTGCCCAGTATGAGTGTAGTGTTCCTAATAAAGGGCTCAGTGAGTGTATACTGGTACTTATATAGGTACAGTGCATACAGGATGTCCCAACAAAGCATAAAAACAAAAAGGCTGGTGTTTGTGTTTGGGTTTGCATGCAGAATTAACCTCAGATGGAGCAGCATCAGCGCTGATTGTAGGGTTTAAATTCTCTGGTTGAATTCTTTCCTTTTTTCTTGACTCACTGAGGAATCTTGAAAAATAATCTTGGCCGCTCAGCACTCGACCCGTCTCCGCCATTTCTGTCAGGCTGGAAGGGAAAAGAGAAAAAAAGAGAGACAGAGAGAGAGAGAAATGGAGAGAAAGCGTCTGTTCAGTTTCACCCCTTTCATTCAGGGCATCTCGAGATTTCCAATGATTCAGTTTTATGATTAAAATTAAAATTAAAATTAAAATTACACTGTTTACAGCAGTATTAGGTGTTAATTGTTTTTTTTTATATATATATACATTTCTGTTTGTGTTTTTAAAGAAAAGCCAAAAATAAAATTTCACTAATTTCATTAATTACTGATTAATAAGCCTAAAGTACTGAACAATTAATAGTTTCACTGAAAAATAATTCTAAAGATACTGAATAATTTATAGTAATTGCTGAATGATAAATCTAAACATACTGAATCATTCACAGTAATAACTAAAATAATAAGTCTAAAGGTATTGAATAATTCACAGTAATTACTGAATAATCAACCCAAAAGTACTGAATAATTCACAGTAATTACTGAATAATAAACCTAAAACATACTGAATAATTTCATTGTAATAACTGAAAAATAAATCTAAAGGTACTGAATAATTCACAGTAATGTCTGAATAAAAAGTCTAAAGGTACTGAATATTTCACAGTAATTACTGAATAAGAACTCAATGTACTGAAAAATTCAAAAAAATTACTTAGTAATAAGTCATAAGAATTATTGAACAAGAAGTCTAAAGATACTGAACAATTTGTAGTAATTACAGTATAAAGGATGTAAAGGTACTGAATGAATTACAGTAATCACTGGATATTAAGTCCATTGATAATTATATAAAATAATTACTGAATAAAAAGTAAATGTACTAAGTAATTCATATTATTTATTGAATAATAAGTCTAAAGGTACTGAATAATTCACAGTAGTTACTGAATACTAAATGTAAAAGTACTGATTAAATTACAGTTGTTACTGGATAACAAGTGTCAAGGTACTAAATAATTAACAATAATTACTGAATAGTAGGTGTAAACATACTGAATTATTTCCAGTAATTACTGAATGATAAATCTAAAGCTACTGAATAACTAAAAATAATTACTGAACATTAAGTCTAAAGGTACTGAAAAATTCACACTAATTACTGACTAAGAAGTCTAATGGTACTGAAAAATGTATAGTCATTACTAAACAATAAATGTAAGGTACTGAATAATTCACAGTCATTACTGAATAATAAGTCTAAAGGTACTGAATAAGTAGTAATTACTGAATAGTAAGTCTAAAGGTATGGATTGATTCATAATGGTTACAGAATATTTCATTGTAGTTCATTATTTATGATAGACATTGATATATTTTAGTTGGTACTTAATCGTTCATAGTACTGAGTAAGTAATTTATAGTAAGTACTGAATTAGAGGGAAAAGACTAAACAAAATTCAGCCGATTCTGTACTCTGTTTAAAAATAAACACACACCTGTGAGTGAAGATATTGTTTGCACATGAGTGAAATTATTGCAGTGTACATTGTTTTGCAGCACTATTTATTGTTGTTGATGTTTTTAACATTAGAGCATCAATGTTTGTGCCTTTAAAAAGAAACGAAAGACAAATGTGTCCAATAATAAAGTCGAATTGAATCTAGCGTAATTTGATCAAACGTAGAAAAACAATAAACAAAGCATCTATCGATAGGAAGGGCTGTTATTTTTGAAAATAACACTGTAGGGTGAATAACTGAATAACGTTATAATCTGTTATAACACATTCTAAGGTTGATACCATTACAGCTCTTAATGAAGGGAAAACGACAAAGCAGGCAGAACATGGACTTGAAATTTTTAAGTGCCATTTCAAGACGACACACGTTCTCTTTGACTACAGCGCGGATGTGAACAGCCATTTAAAGCCGTCTGCCCGAGCTGGAGTACGTTTTCCATGCTCAGGTGAAGAGCTGAGCTTTAGTCCTACTCAGCTTAATGATGTGGAAGAACACCACACACGCACACGGAGGAACCCGCCGTCTTATTTCGGGTACTAACCTTTCCGAGTTGTCATCGCACCACTGACGGCTCATTTGCATGTGTTCAGCAGGACCATTTCTATCACTTTGGCCGCGTTTTATTTTCTCATCTTTGTGCCTAAATTAGGGTGTAAGGTTTTATCCACAGTGAGTTCGGACTGATCTGTCACCACGCGAAAACAAGAGGAAAAGACTTTTAAACAGCACAGAAAAGTTTACAGAAACTTGAGCTGAGCCGCCTTAGACAGCTACGCAGGGCACCTGTAAACATGATGTCGTTGAGCATTCAGTTCATCTTCACTCTGTTATTTATTTGTCTACTTGTGGTAAAAATAACTGCGCCTCTACAAGATACCGCATGATCTTTTATCTTTGTGTCTTCCGAGCTTAATAAACACGAACAAATTACTTGAGTAAACAAGTAAATAATGAATGGTTTAGATGCATTAAAATACCATCATTACCCCTTTAAACTGTGAGGGTCTTTGTTTGGGTTCACACAGTTCCTCAGTTACTGAGTAATCCAGTATTGTTACCAAAGAAATCGTAGTATTTACTCAAAAATGTATAACAAGTACCAAATATTTTATAGCATTCACTAAATCATTCATAGGAGCTGCTCAATAATTCATAGTAGTTACTGAATAATTTATAGTACATACTGAATTATTCATAGCAGTTACTAAAGCAATAAGCCATGAGAGGCTGTGCATTGCTGTGATTTTACCACGGGGAAGGGTGTTGTTAGGCACAATGCGAAGTCAAGTAAAACCTCCTTCTCTGTAATAAAATCACAGTAACGAAAGCCTCAATTTGCTTATTGCTTTTATAAAACTGCCACCAACATAAATATAATAGAACACACAATTTCTCAGACAATAGCTTAAGTTATTTTTGATAATAATCGACAAAAAATATTCCCGCCAAGAAACGTAGTTCCTTTAGAGTGCGGTATCATTGGCAAGCAACCATGAACCGATGATTGAGAAGAACGTTCGGTCACCCATCGCTGTATATTAGTCATTTCATGAACTTTTTAACTTTTTGTTATATAACAATGAACCTATGATATCACAGCACTGTTTAATGCAAAAAACATTTGCTTTATAAGTACTTTTTGGTCACCAAATCACCACCGCGAGTCTTATTTAGCACCAATCCAGCGGCGCCTCTTCTCACACTGGGGCTGCATCTCAAATGGCTCCCTCCTCCCTACATAGTGCACTACATAGGAGTTTAAATACTGGATCCTGCAGCCCAACAGAGCAAAATACAGCTAAGAAATTTGGGACTCTCATCGGCTCAACACAATGGCTTCGAACGTGACTCAGCCAATCAGGTTTTAGGACTGGAACTATCCATAGACTTATTTTTCAGTAATTACTGTGAAGAATTAAGTACAAGAGGAAAAGACTTTTAAACAGCACAGAAAAGTTTACAGAAACTTGAGCTGAGCCGCCTTAGACAGCTACGCAGGGCACCTGTAAACACGATGTCGTCGAGCATTCAGTTCATCTTCACTCTGTTATTTATTTGTCTACTTGTGATAAAAATAACTGCATCTCTACAAGATACCGCATGACCTTTTATCTTTGTGTCTTCCGAGCTTAATAAACACGAACAAATTACTCGAGTAAACAAGTAAATAATGAATGGTTTAGATGCATTAAAATACCATCATTACCCCTTTAAACTGTGAGGGTCTGTTTGGGTTCACACTCCAAAGTAGTTAATCAAGAATTCATAATAGGTACTTAATATTTTATAGCAGTCACTAAGTCATTCATAATAATTACTCAATAATTCATAGTAGTTACTGAATACTTTATAGTAGATACTGAATAATTCATAGCAGTTACTAAAGCAATAAGGCGTGAGAGGCTGTACATTACTGTGATTTATCACAGGGAAGAGTGTTGTTAGGCACAATGTGAAATGGAGTAAAACCTCCTTCCCTGTGATAAAATCACAGTAACGAAAGGCCTCAAGTTGCTTATTGCTTTTATAAAATGGTGGCCAACATAAAATATGGTAAACATTTTTTTAGCAAATAATTTAAGTTGTTTTTAATAACAATCAACATATGTGATGCAAACAGAGTCACGTCTGTCAGCAATCACTCGTCTGCCGCTGTGGTCACTCACAGTCTCAGTTAATGTTACTTAGTTGACTAAAATCGACGGCCAAATTAGTTGGCAACTAATTTCATAGTTTAGTTACTTTAGACGTCATTACTCGTCTTTCTCACGCTCACTATGTTTTGACATTACCTTGGTCCCACTTTATATTAAGTGTCTCTAATAACTGTGTAGTTACATGTGAACAACATATGCGACAACAATGTAACTACTAATGATTTAGTCACTGTTACAGATTGGATTACAGAAGTACACCTTGTGTAAGTACACAACTGTATCTTAATAGCTGTAAAAGCCTATTCTCTCTCATGTAATCACACAATAGTAATAACATAAATGTAATTACATTTGTAATCAGACTGATCAGCAGTTTCAGAAGTCTTTTCTAGCAGTAAAAGGAAGTGTAGTGCAGTGTTAAACTGTAACGTTAACACTGCACTACAGGAACGTTCCTGTGTAGAAGATGCACTTGTGTCATTACAGAGGCAAAACTGAAGTTGATACACATCTGTAATTACATAGGCTGTAATCCATCTGTAACAATGACTAATCATCGGTAGTTATAGTGTTATTGCATATTTATTCATGTGCAACTACACAGTTGTTACAGACACTTAATATAAAGTGGGACCATTACCTGTTACTGGAGAGTTGACAACACTGCAATGGCAGCCTCAAGAAGAAGATCCTCAAAAATGTGGGAGCGGGCTCCCGAGTGGCGCAACCGTCTAAGCGTTGGCCCGATGCTACAGTCATCCGTAGCCGGGAGTCCGAGAGAGCACAATTGGCCTCGCTCTCTCTGGGTGGGTAGGATGGCCCCTCCTTCTCCCCCCATCACTCACTCAGCGCGATGCTAGTCAGCGCAGGCGTCTGTTAGCTGACGTAACAGATCTGGCGGTTGGCGCTTTCCTCCGAGCGCGTTCGGCTGTCCAGTGACGTTGCGTGAGCGGCAGTTCTAAAAGAAGCGGTGGTTGGCTTCACAGGTCTCGGAGGAAGCCTGTGTTAGTCTTCACCCTCCTAGCGTTGATAGCATCGTGTGATTGGTGGAGTCCTAACTAGCGGGTGGAATTGGAGACGACTAAATTGGGGAGAAAATCGGGTAAAAATTAATGTGGGAGCGTTTTAAAAAAGTGGTCAGTTGTACTATTTGTAAAGCCGAGCTTAGCCGGCACAGGCGCACATCCTCCATGCTGAAGCATCTGAGGAGGAAACATTGTCGGCTCACTGGATGAAAACGGTTCATCTCGGTAAGTTATTAACATCCTCTATTTTACAATGCACGTTCCCTGGAACTGTTAATGGAGTCGGAACGAACAAAGCAAGTAACTATTATTCACAAAGATCGCTTTTCAATTAGCGTTTACAGTTTTAAACACTGCATCGTTGTCTTAACGGCGAGGCTACAAGGTGCTTTTAAATGCAGCAAACATTTGAGAACGTTTGCAAACAGTTTTCTGTTTTCTGTTCTCTGCGAATGTTTGGCTCCACTCGCCAACAGGTTCAGGAGGTGGTTCTCCATGAACATACAGGGCAGCTGGACGAAGGGATACCATTGAAACCAAGTGTTTACACAAAATCGCCCAAATTTAACTGTTTGCCACAAATTTTCGCCACTTTCCCATCAGCTCCGTCAGAGCGCGTCTTCTCTGCAGGATTTGTTTACTTGAATAAAAGAAAATCTGATTTATATTTTGTTGTATTTTATCGCTGCTACTTTGCACATCCTTGGTTTGAAATTTCGACAGTATTGAGTTTTATTTATCTTTCGTATTGGCAGGAAAGTTCATTAAAACTGAATTTTTGAATAACGTTTTCATCTTTATTGTATTCATTGTCAATTTTTTCCAATGCATAAAACAACCTCAAGCTAAATTTAAAAGCCGATAGCTACATAAGTTATTTGGTAACTAAGTGATGCATGATCCGAATAATCGATTATTCGTTTCAATAATCGACAGATTATTCAACCATCAGATTAGTCGTTTGTTGCAGCCCTACTGCTGAAGACGTACTGGAGTGGGACGACTGCAGAAGGAGCTCTGAAAGAACCTGAGAACTTTAACAGCACTGAGGATTTTCTTTGTGGAAGTTCATCTTGGCAGCTTCACCACATCTGCTGTTTGATGAGCTGTACTCGAATTAAAGCTCCTCATCCAGTTGGAATTCTGAGGGTTTTGTACTGAGCTCTGTTAAAGCCACATTACAGTGTGTAAAGGCCTTGGAAACCACAAAGCTCGTTCCTGAAAAAGTGGTGGGAGCCACTAAACAGGGCAACAGAGTTAGTCACATTGCAAAACTTTAGCCTTTGTTTCTGCTGGCAAGTGGTAAATAGAGTAAAAGACAATTCTGGCCTTCTTCACTGTTTCAGAAGTGATTCGGGGTCTTTTCACGTCGTGCCAGGGTGAAGTGTTTTCTATTAGACTTTATTTTTTTAAATTATTTCCCAGTTGAGGACCCCTGATGTTTCACATGTTATTCCATTTCCTCAGTACGTCTGCTGCCAGCTGGACCAGTTAACAACTGGATTTGTAACTGGCGGGATCCCTTTAACCCTTCGAGAGTCTGAGGGGTGTCAGCTTTTATAACCTCAGATGCTTTTTGGAGTGTATTATGATGCATTTGGACTCCAAAACACACCAGTAGTGGCAGTAATGCAGTGTTCCAAGTGATCACACCCAGATTTTCCTTATTAAGCTGTTAATAGTCTCTGTTTTTCAGACTTGTGGGCCTGAAATATGGTCTGAAGTGTTTTATACAAGATTCTTGTTTCATTTTTTTTAACGAAACACCAAAACCATTTTTTTGGTTTCAGAGGTTAAGATTAGGGGTATGCTTAGGGTAAGAATTATTATATAGATATAACAATTTATATCGCTGCTGTCAGAAGAAAACCTCGTATCTCCATTTTTGTCGTTGTTCAATTTTTGACCGAATTTGGAAATACCCATTCTCTTTTACATTGTGTGTAAATTTCATGAAGATTGGACCCAAAGAAACAACCTGAAATGACTTGTTGACCTGGTTCTGTTGCCTTGCATTAAAAGTATAGTGGAACCAGACTTTTTTCTAAGTAATTTCGGGTCATTTGTTTTGGTCCATTCTTCATGAGATTTACACCCAATTTAAAGGACAACAGGCATTTTCAAATTATGTCAAAAACTGAAAAACGACAAAAACGGCGCGACAAGGTTTGTTCTGACAGAAATGAGATTTATGCAGGGCTATTTGTCCACACCTCCAAAGTTCAGTCTTAGAAGCTGGTCGATCATTTTCTGAAGTAATCAAACACATTCAGTGGTGTTGAGGTCTGGACTCTGGGGTGGTCAGTCCATCGTTCAGCTTCTTTGTTTGATGTGTCCGTCTCCTTTTCTCAGTGAGGTTCTTCTTGACAGCTACACATCCTTTCAGACCCACAGCGCTGAGTCGTCTTCTCACAGTGGAAGGATGGACAGAAACACCTGTGGATGTTTTCAGATCTGAAGCAGCTTGATTTTCTCCTCTCTCTCAGAGATGAAAGCTTTAAGTGCTGTTTATCTGATGGGGGCAGTTTTGGGGTCTGCCAGGTTCTTCCAGGTTGTTAGGAGCCACATTTCCTCTGACTTTCTCCTTCCTTGTGGACGTAGAATATCTTATATCAGATCTCCTCATAAACATCACCTGTAAAATGAACAAGCTGTACTTATTGGCTGTTTTGACTTAAATGAATGAAGGGGGGTTCTCTGACTTTTGCACAGTACTGAATACTGATGAAGAGCATGTGAGCTAAGGGCCTCTTATTAGCATCTGTTGCTAGCTGGTGGCTCTTTGTTTACATCCACATGTAGTACATTTTTAGAAAGAATGACAAAATACTTTGTTATAATGTATCCATTTGAGACTGGGCAGTTTAATCATGGCCCTGATGGGGGTCAGTCCCTGTTGACCCATTTACACCTCCCAAGGTTCATTACACCTTTGTTTTTACAACAATTATGACATTAAACTCACTCATAAACACGTAGTGGATGGTTATACATAGATGTTTTGAATCAAGGATCTGTTTAATGAATTGGGGGACTGTGTTTCGTGTCTATGAAGAGCCCTTTTCTTGGCCCAGGTGGCTAATTGTGTGGTTGTTTTGGTTTTTCGCTAATGATCAGAGTCGATAACCTCATTAACATTCTAAAAAAATCATAGTTTGACTGGAAAACATCTGTAATTCAAAGTAAACTATTGAAAAAAGAAATCGGCAAAAATGGACGTGGGTCATTCTACAGAAACGTCCACTTTTCAATCTCTCCATAGGGGTCACTGGTGTTACTGATCCTCATTGGTGTTACATAGGAAGGGTAACACCAGAGACATTTTAATGAACAATGTATTTTACAAAATGGCTGCTACGGAGCTTCAAACCACATGTTGTCAGTCATGGAACATCCACCAAAATATGGAATTTAATCCATTTGTATTCTATTTTTTCACAATTACCTCAGAATAAAGTCGGTCACACCAGTGACTTCAGCTAAAAGCTTCATATGAAATCCTGAGCTAAATGAGAAAATCTCTGATCATATTTATATTTGCTTCTTTATAGGCAACAGTGAGTCATACAGTGTCAGAAACCGCATCTCTATTAGAGATCAGAGTCTCACATTATTTGGATAGTCAATTATAGATTCTCTACAGATGTTCAAATTGTTACAACTATCTGGTGAAACTCAGTTGATTCTAAACAGTGGTCAGGTTAGGGTTAGGATTTGGACCAGGGTTAGGGCCAGGACCAGAGTGAGGGTTGGGTTTAGGTTTGGGGTTGAGGTTAAGGTTAAGGTTAATATTAGAGCAGGTTTAGAGTTAAAGACAATGCTGGTCAGTTTAGTAGATATTTAGAAAAGCATCTAAAGTGGACTATCCAAATAAAGTGTTACCAAACTCATTGAAGAATTTCACATGGTTCGGTTGGAGGCATGACTCTAATTTGTGCATAAAAACTTCCATTACTTGTTACTAGGGGTGCGGGAAAAACTCGATTCTTAGATGCACCGCGATGCGGACGTGAACGATTCTGAATCGATTCATAAATGTCAAAAATCGATTTTCTAAATATTTAATTTATACCGTAATGTTCACGGAACGCAAAAGGCGGAACTGGAAGTGGGTAAGTGCAGCGCCCGGACAGTCTGTGGCGGCACATAACAAATCCACTACTGGATGAGTGAGAAATCCGACCAGCTCCCTCTGCATTAAAGCCAGGTTAGGTCAGGAGTCACAACACAAATGATAAGAAGAGCCGTTTTGTCCTTTCAACAAAAATCAAACCACCTTGGGAGCCACAACATTTAATGTCCAGTATGTCTCAGTATGTGATGATGTCCTAGTATGGGCTAAAAATATAAACGAGAGTGCAGATTTACTTCGCTCTGCTTTAAGCTTTAGTTATAGCCGCTTTCCTCCCATCTCCGCCAGAAAACTTTTCTTCAAAACTAGAAGAGTTTCTTGTAAAATGTCTCAGCGTCCGGCTGTTTTACGAGGCTGAAGTCGCTTCTCATTCGCCAGCTTCTCGTTCTAATTTTCCCGTTCCACCTTAAATTCTGCTTTAGGCGCCGAATGTAACTGCTGCACCATTTAAGGTGGAACGGGAAAATTCGAAAGAGAAGCGAGTTCATTTTCGCAACTTTTTAGAGAAAGACAGTCTCTCAGCAGATTTAACCAACCGCGCTGCTTATAAATGCGAATAAGTCTCCAAATGTTCGTCTGAATCTCTGTTTTTTTGTTCGCTACTGGCGAGGCCGGACTTCGGGGCTATGTGACCTGCTGTCTGCTGTCTGTCCTCAGTTGTTGAGAACCAGGGCTTTCGCGCTATGCTGCACACTTTGGAGCCAGGATTCAACGTCCAGTCAGGAAGGACGGCTGTAACGCGCTGCGTGGACACCCGTTACCACTGGATCTTATTTCAGGGTAACAGCGCATTTTATCGCAGATGAGTGGCAGCAGCGTCTTTGAATGAGAGCCTTCTAGTTCACTTGCCACATCACTTCCATTTGATTTATTGATAAAAGATATTTTAGATGTTTAAAGCAAAGTGTTTGTAATGATCATTACAAATACTTTAAAACTACCAAGTTTTTAGACAGTAGGAAGATGGAAATCCTGTATAGAGAAAAAAGATGCATCGAGATGCATCGATAATCATTTTATAATTGCATCGCAGCATCTGAATCGTAATCAAATCGAATCGTGAGGTACCTAAAGATTCCCACCCCTACTTGTTACCTACATTAGCCTCGTAGCTACAGTGCTAAAAGTAAAGATGTTTTGCTGAAATATTCCTTAAAGGAGCGATATGTAAGATGACCAAACTGACAAACTGATTCTCCACACAGTCGCTCGTCCTCCCTCCTCACACCTCCTCCTGTTTACTTACCAGTCTAGAAGAAACGTTGCGAGATCAGCATCAAACTTCATCCTTTTACTTGGCAAGAGCTCCAGTAGTGTAAAGCAGCGCTAATGCTAACTCTTGTTTGTTTCTATTTATGTCAATTCTTTCCTTTGTGGAGCGGCTAATTCTTCATCCTCTCATGTTAGACTGTTGTAGACTCGGTGCTACAGCGACTCAGTATCGCCTCTTGAGGTACAGAGTGGTATTACGAGACAGGACAGGCTGGGGCTAGCTGCTTAACATGTTAACTTGGTCCTGGTTGTTGTGGTTCCTCTCAAGCTTTCTTCCTCTTGCTCTTAGGGAGTTTTTCCTTGCCACTGTTGCCATTGGCAACACTCATGAGGGCTCAGACCCGGATTTTTCGGTAAAGCTGCTTGGTGACAACGCCTGCTGTGAAAAGCGCTGTATAAATAAACTTTGACTTGACTAACTTCAGTAGATATCTCTATACATGATACACAGACATCTTTGACAGAACAGAAGTCTTCCAGATTGCTCATTTGAAGCTGTGAGGCTACCTTAGTGAAATACCAACCAGATTATATTCTCTTTCTCTCCCACCCAACACAACTTGTGTAAATCTACACAGCTCGTGTCGTCATACAGCCCTTTCGCATGGTTTCATTTGCAAATCTATTTAGAGTGAATTAGGATGTGAGGAGGATTATTGCAGAAAAGAGAGGATCTGTTCATAAGATCTGCTGTACAGTCCAGTCAGGGGGTATTAACCCCTTTAACAGTCCAGGATTATTACATACAAAGGCTTATTATTCAGTAGCTACAGGGACTTTAATGCGAACTGGCTGAGCTATTAGAAGTGTGTAATAAGACTTTGGGCCTGTCGGCTGGTCTGTGGCCTGGTAAGGGGTTTACTTTCTTACTATGTGTGTGTGTGTGTGTGTGTGTGGGTGTGGGTGTGTGTGGGTGTGTCCTGATTTTCTGCTGTCTTTATGTCCTAATTTTCTTTTCTCTTCTTATGTATGGGACCTACACTACTGCTCAAACGTTTGGGGGTCACTTTGTGGAGTATAAAATCAATTTCAATGCAGAAATGTGTATTAAATGATTCTAGGACGAAACTAAAGGCTAACAAGTGTCAAACCGTTTTGCAGGAAGCTGTAAAATCAAGATGTTTTGGGTGATAAATGGAGCTGTGATTTCATGATTATTCAGAAGTCTGTACAGCATTGAGAACTTCCAAAGAATCTAACGTCCAAAATGCCTCGTACTTGAAAACCGATAACCAAATCTCAGCCATTCATAATATTTTTGTGACAACAGACAAAACAATAAAGAGAAAATTATAGCTCAATATGTAATAACACTTCTATATCAAGCACTGGTTTAAGTTTTGGTGTCTTAAAAAATGGTCCTACAAGGGTTCTTTAGTAAAGACAATGTTTTTATATAGAGCTATAAACACTCAAAGAGCCGTGTGCATGATTAAATGATGAAACAATTCCTTAGATTGATGGAGAAAAGAGTTCTGCTATTGTTAATAATGTCAAGCTTGTGACAATAGAACCTTTTTGGTGCTATATAGAACTCTTTTCTAAAAGGTTCTATGTGGAACAATATACAACACTGCTCCTAACTCCTAACAACCACCTGGAAGACCTGCTAGACAACAAAACTGCATTCCTTAAAGTCAAAACAGCCATTAAGTACAGCTTGTTCATTATTCAGGAGATGCTTATGAGGAGATTTGATATAAGATATTCTACGTCAATTAGGCAGTCAGAGAAAATGTATGCTCCTAACAACCACCTGGAAGACCCGGTAGACCCCAAAACTGCCCCCATCAGATAAACAGCACTTAAAGCTTCCATCTCTGAGAGAGAGGAGAAAATCAAGCTGCTTCAGATCTGAAAACATCCACAGGTGTTTCTGTCCATCCTTCCACTGTGAGAAGACGACTCAGCGCTGTGGGTCTGAAAGGATGTGTAGCTGTCAAGAAGAACCTCACTGAGAAAAGGAGACGGACACATCAAACAAAGAAGCTGAACGATGGACTGACCACCCCAGAGTCCAGACCTCAACATCGCTGAATGTGTTTGATTACTTCAGAAAATGATCAACCAGCTTCTAAGACCGAACTTTGGAGGTGTGGAAAAATCAAGAACTTGTACTTAAAGACCATTTTATTAGAAATTAAACACATGTATTGTACATATCGGACACATGCTTGACCCCACGTCCTTACACTGTATGAAAACAAGTGTGAGTGTGTCTGTGCGCATGTGTAGGTGTAAATGTGTGAGTTTGAGTACAGTTTGGACTCGTCTGCAGACAAAACTATGGCTCAATGACAGATACTGTGAGATCTCAAGGTTGCAAGAGCATCAAATACACAAGGTTAAAGAGCTTAGAAATAAACACAGCACACGGTCACTCTCTCTCACACGCACACACATGCAAACACGATTAAAGCCTTGGGTTCACTACACAACTTTACAGTCTTAACAGATTATAAAAGACTGAGCATCTCACACTGTCAGACTGGTGTTTGCAGATGTTTTGGGGGACTGAAATATTGGGGATCACATGCTAAACATTTAGGAATCACACACTACTCAACTTTTGCTGCTGCTGAACTGAACAGAACTGAACTCTTGCACACTCTTGCAAACTCTCACGTTCTCCTGTTACTAGGAGATGCAAATAAACAAACGTGGAGCGGCTGCTGCTGTTTTTTCTCTGCCGTTTGCGCCGACGCTGTAAAGAAGCAAACATGTTCACAGTCATGGATTTAAAAATGTGGTCAGTTTGGTATTTTCAGAGTTTTAAATGTACATAAACTCGATTGTGCCTTAAACTCAGCTCATTAAAAAGCTTCGTTCCACACATGAGAGACTTTTCAACATTTTCCATCGTTTACTTGCTGAATTTTCTTCTTTTGTGCTCTCGGCTTTCATCGGCTGTTGCAGAAGTCCATTCGGATTGAGTGGTTGACCAGTTTGCACTACTAGATCATGAGTCGGGCAGGAAAAATTAAGCGTTTGATAAACTCTGAAACGCGATCAGTAGGCCGAAAATTTGAGTCTGTGCCCCTCAAACACGACTCGACTCCCTCTCCAACTGTCGACTCTGACTGACCCAAACATCTGCAGACTAAAGCCGACCAGCTCAGACTCGGCCCGACTGAGAATCTGGGCTAAAATAGGGTTAAAAGTCATGTAGTGTAACCCCGGCTTAAAACTGCTTGCTAGAACAACTTGGCTACTCTGAGTACTTGTGGTTTCAATATTTTGACTCATGTATCGTCATAAAATTAGAACAGATTCCCATTAAAAAAGCAGATCCAAAGTAATTTCCCAGTAAAATCTACATGTGCACCTTTCTGGATAAGCGCTCTCCAACTCTTTTAAGTTGCGGAAACTTTGTCTATCATAAAAATCAATGGGCTCACATTACCTGGCGGGCACAAAAACAGAAATGTCCCGTAAAATAAATAGTTCTGGACCAAAAATTGACTGTGCCATTGTAAAATAGTCAATTTGTGCACAGCTCTCTCTGTCTTTGTGTAATGGAGAGTATTATTGCATAAAACCACTAAAACCCTGTGCCTGTAATCGTCTTTGCTCACACGGTGTGTCCTGATGAAGTACGAATCTGGTTCCGTTTAAACTGAAGGGCTGCCAGCTTATGTGCTTAACTAAAATTAGGCTAATCTGTGGGCTAACAGGATAAACAACTCCTCCGTTAACATCACAGGCTGTGAAGTCCTCACTATAATACAATCCATTGAATGTCTTACTTCTCCTGTCTGTGTTGTTTTTCTCTGAAACTGAACTGCGACTGACTCTCAAACGGCTCCCTCCGTCCTCCATACTGTAATGTTTAGGTTCTGAAAGTCGGACTTCTTAAGGGAGCCTTTATGTCCCAAAACAAAGCAACCCTACCTTTTGTTTGCATGTTAGCGTTAGCATGTGACTTCTTTGTTCCGTCCTTGGCATTTGATATATGAGCTGGGAGGAGAAGGTTCCTCCTTAAACGCTGTGAATGGAGCCGTCAGAGAGACAAAAGAGAAGCACAGGATTAAACAGCAGGAGCCGTTTCCTCTCCTCCCTCCTTCCTTCAATTCTTTCGGCATTTTAACTGCCCTGAGCTGAACTAGTGATGGATGGACATTTGATGGTCCATATGTGGGTCAACATTTCAAAGTCCCATTAGGATAACTACAGAACATCATAACTTCATAGACGTTATGGGGTAATTTATAGTTATTGAATAGTTGATGGAAGGTTTGTAATATTTTGCTGGTCACTGAATAATTCATAGTAAATACTGAATAGTTCATAGTAGTTACTGAATAATTCATAATAGATATGGAATAATTCATAGTAGATACTGAATATTTCATCATAGAAACTGAAAAATTCATAGTAGATACTGAATATTTCATAATAGTTACTCGAAAATTTCATGGTAGACTCTGAAAAATTGACAGTAGTTATTGAATGACTCACAATGGATACTGGATAATTTACAGTAGTTACTAAATAATTCACAATTGATACTGAATGATTCATAACAGATACTGAATGATTCATAACAGATACTGAATGATTCATAACAAATACTGAACATTACATATTAGATACTGTATAATTCATAGTAGATACTGAATATTACATAGGAGGTACTGAATAATTCATAGTATTTATTGAATATTTTATGGTAGATACTTAATATGGCCTAGTAGATACTGAATAATGCATAGGATTTAATCAATATTTCACAGTAGTTACTGAATGTTTCATAGTTGATACTGAATAATTTATAGTAGATACTGAATAATTAATAGTAGTTACTGAATAATTCATAGTAGATACTAAATATTACATGTTAGATAGTGAATAATTCATAGTAGATACTGAATATTCCATACTAAATACTGAATGGTTCATAGTAAATACTAAATATTAGATAGCAGATACTGGATATTTCATATTCCAAACTGAATTCTACATAGTAGATACTGAACAACTCATAGTTTTGGCTGAATATTTAGTAGTAGGTGGTTGCTAGGGCGTTGCTAACCAGTTGATTTGGTGTTTCAGGTGGTTGGCAGGGGTGTTGCTAATGTGTACCGTGATAACATAAGAGGGGTGTACAAACTCTTGACCGTATAATGTACGACGACTGTGGTGGCAGTATACGTAAGAAGAATGTTTATTTCATAAACCATACATCCATCAAACAGTCTGTTCTACAGTTTCTCTTTAGATTGAATGAATAACCGACTCTAAATGTAGGTATTGTGATATAAACTGAGTCAGTTCTACAGTTTCTCATTAGGCTGAATGAATAACCGACTCTAAATGTAGGTATTGTGATATAAACTGAGTCTGTTCTACAGTTTCTCATTAGGCTGAATGAATAACCGACTCTAAATGTAGGTATTGTGATATAAACCGAGTCTGTTCTACAGTTTCTCATTAGGCTGAATGAATATATGTACATTTCTGGAGTTCTTTTTGTTTGTGTTTGCGTGCAGGTTTGATGGCGGGAGGGAGGTGCTCCCGATGGACTTTTTTTTCCCTCCTCAGCGCATCTGCCTGATCTGCTCTGATGAAGCGTCTGGGTGTCATTACGGAGCGCTCACCTGCGGCAGCTGCAAGGTGTTCTTTAAGAGAGCTGCTGAAGGTAATACATATACACACAATGTTGGGGCACTGTATCATATATACAGAATATATGTCATTTCCTGCAGTACCAACCACCTTTCATTTGTTTGTTTTCCCACCAAATGGCCTTTAAGTAAAAGTTATAAAATAAGATCCACTTAAATAAAGAAGGAGAAAGTCACAGGAAAATAAGTGAAAAAAGAAAACCTTCATAACGGACTGAATTCAGGACAGTATCTATTACAGAATAACAGTAACTTCATAATCTCATCATGAACTCCAGATAAGAAAACAGCATCACACAAACATCCTAACTAGACTAAACCTCCTAAATCCTGTCCTAACTTTAGGACGAGCCCCAACAGGGTCCTCACTTCTGTTTAAGGTCCGTTTCTATGGTTTTTAGGCAGCTGTGTCAGCAGCATAGTTCACTACCAGCATAATGAGCTCCATTTATTTCTACTGTAAAACGCTGCTTTCACTGTGAGATGATTTTCTTTTCTAACTCTGCGTTTTAAAGATCTCAGACGCTGCAGACTCGATCTCCACCGCCCCTCTGATCACCTTCGTGTGTTAATGTTGATGATGAAATATTACAGTGATGGTGGTGAATAATGAGACAGAGGTCATGTCAAGCTATTTTGGATGAATTAACACAGCACACAGCCGAATACTATTTTAGATATACACACTATATGGACAAAAGTATTCGGATACCCCTCCTAATTATTGAGTTCAGGTGTTTCAGCCGCACCCATTACTAACAGGTGGATAAAATTAAGCACACAGCCTTGTAGACAAACACTGGCAGTAGAGGGTCGTACTGATGAGCTCAGTGACTTTAATAGGATGTCACCTCTGACACAGTCAGTTTGTGAGAGTTCTGTCCTGCTAGTTCTGCCCCAGACAACTGTCAGTGCTATTATTGTGAAATGGAAGTGTTTAGGAGCAAAACAGCTCAGCCACGAAGCGGTTAGACCACCAAACTCACAGAGTGGGACCACCGAGTGCTGAAGCTCACAGTGTCTATCCTCTGTTGAATCAGAACTAAAGAGCTCCAAACTGCCTTTGGAAGCAACATCAGCCAAAGAACTGCACATTAGGAGCTTCACGAAATGGGTTTCCATGGCTGAGCAGCTGCACACAAGCCTAAGATCACTATGCACAAAGCCAAGCGTCGGATGGAGTGGAGAAAAGCGCCACCACTGGACTCTGGAGCAGTGGAAACGTATTCTGTGGAGTGACCAATCACGCTCCTCTATCTGTCAGTCTGATGGACGAGTCTGGGTTTGGCGAATGCCAGGAGAACGTTACCTGCCTGACTGCACTGTGCCAGCTGTAAAGTTTGGTGGAGGAGGGATGATGATATGGGGCTGTTTTTCAGGGGTTGATCTAGAACCCTTAGTTCCAGTGAAGGGAAACCTTAATGCTTCAGCACCAAGACATTTTGGACAGTTGTACACTTCCAACTTTGTGGGAACCGTTTGGGGAAGAACCTTTCCTGTTCCAGCATGACTGAGCCCCAGTGCTCAAAGCAGCTCCATAAAGGCCTGACTGGGTGAGTTTGGTGTGGAAGAACTTGACTGGCCCTCACAGAGCCCTGACCTCAACCCCATCCAACACCTTTGGGGTGAACTAGAACGAGAGACAGACCCTCTCGTCCAGCATCAGTGTCTGACCTCACCAACGCTCTTCTGGACGAATGGGCAGAAATTCCCCCAGACTCTCTCCAACATCTTATAGAAAGCTTCCCAGAAGAGTGGAAGCTGTTAGAGCTGCAAAGGGGGACCAACTCCATATTAATGCCTATGGATTCAGAATGGGATGACACATGGGATGACCCCTGTACTAACACTCCATATCACCCAGTCTTTCACACACTCACACACCCTTTGGATCTGTCACACACTCTAATCTGCCTACCCCCCACCCTCTCCCCTCTCAGGAATGCCTGCTAACAGCCTGTAGAACATACAGTGGCTATATTCTATAAGAATCTATTACAGTCTGATTACAGCCACTCTTATCAGAAAAGACTCGCATATGCTGCCATATTTGCCAGGAAGCTTCATTCACTTTAATAAGTCAGCTGTTCTATTGCCTCAGGACTGGTTTAGGAGAGGCACAGTTGATCCACGTAGAATCCCTGACAGTGTTTGTTAATGAGAGAGAGAGAGAGAGTTTATTACAGCTTAATAGAGATAAAGAAAGCGAGATACAGTGTTTCCTTTCCAAACTTTCCAATAAGCCACTTGGACTCTTGTTTATTTTACTTCTTGAATGCTGAAAAAATTACAACTTGGCAACTGAATCTGAAATGTAGTCAAAACACTGATTATTTCTTGCGAAATAATAAGGTATGGAATAATATTAGAAATTAAAAGAATGTTAAAATATTAATATAAGATATTGGAATAATAGCAGATAAATAGTGTTATATCATTAAACATAAGATATTTCGGGCCATTTTAAGTGCTTTCACTCTCCAATTCGTCTTTTTTTGCAGTAAATAATCGAGATACAAGCCTTTAATTTGATTATCTTTTGACCCAAAAAACAGAACTATATTTCAAACTGAAAGCACATGAATTATCTGACCCTGATCCTCATTTATCCCTGAATGTTTAAACAACTTGTGCTCTTATTTTCCAGCAGATCTGGAATCAATTATAGACCTAATCTGTCAAACTCTACTGCCTTTTTTGGTTCCTTTCATTTTCCCTCACTGTCACTCAACGTGCAACAAAATAGCAGACCTCATATCGCCCCCTACACTTCCTGTAGTGTATTACAGTCTGTCAGAGTGACTGTGTGGATCATATGAACATTATAGAGGCTTTTTAAATGAAACAGTAGAAGCCATATCGCCCCCTACACTTCCTGTAGTGTATTACAGTCTGTCAGAGTGACTGTATGGATCATATAAACATTATAGAGGCTTTTTAAATGAAACAGTAGAAGCCATATCGCCCCCTACACTTCCTGTAGTGTATTACAGTCTGTCAGAGTGACTGTATGGATCATATAAACATTATAGAGGCTTTTTAAATGAAACAGTAGAAGCCATATCGCCCCCTACACTTCCTGTAGTGTATTACAGTCTGTCAGAATGACTGTGTGGATCATATGAACATTATAGAGGCTTTTTAAATGAAACAGTAGAAGCCATATCGCCCCCTACACTTCCTGTAGTGTATTGCAGTCTGTCAGAATGACTGTGTGGATCATATGAACATTATAGAGGCTTTTTAAATGAAACAGTAGAAGCCATATCGCCCCCTACACTTCCTGTAGTGTATTACAGTCTGTCAGAGTGACTGTGTGGATCATATGAACATTATAGAGGCTATTTAAATGAAACAGTAGAAGCCATATCGCCCCCTACACTTCCTGTAGTGTATTACAGTCTGTCAGAGTGACTGTGTGGATCATATGAACATTATAGAGGCTATTTAAATGAAACTGTAGAAGCCATATCGCCCCCTACACTTCCTGTAGTGTATTACAGTCTGTCAGAATGACTGTGTGGATCAAATGAACATTATAGAGGCTTTTTAAATGAAACTGTAGAAGCCATATCGCCCCCTACACTTCCTGTAGTGTATTACAGTCTGTCAGAATGACTGTGTGGATCAAATGAACATTATAGAGCGCTTTTTAAATGAAACTGTAGAAGCCATATCGCCCCCTACACTTCCTGTAGTGTATTACAGTCTGTCAGAATGACTGTGTGGATCAAATGAACATTATAGAGCGCTTTTTAAATGAAACAGTAGAAGCCATATCGCCCCCTACGCTTCCTGTAGTGTATTACAGTCTGTCAGAATGACTGTGTGGATCATATGAACATTATAGAGGCTTTTTAAATGAAACAGTAGAAGCCATATCGCCCCCTACACTTCCTGTAGTGTATTACAGTCTGTCAGAGTGACTGTGTGGATCATATGAACATTATAGAGGCTTTTTAAATGAAACAGTAGAAGCCATATCGCCCCCTACACTTCCTGTAGTGTATTACAGTCTGTCAGAGTGACTGTATGGATCATATAAACATTATAGAGGCTTTTTAAATGAAACAGTAGAAGCCATATCGCCCCCTACACTTCCTGTAGTGTATTACAGTCTGTCAGAGTGACTGTATGGATCATATAAACATTATAGAGGCTTTTTAAATGAAACAGTAGAAGCCATATCGCCCCCTACACTTCCTGTAGTGTATTACAGTCTGTCAGAGTGACTGTATGGATCATATAAACATTATAGAGGCTTTTTAAATGAAACAGTAGAAGCCATATCGCCCCCTACACTTCCTGTAGTGTATTACAGTCTGTCAGAGTGACTGTATGGATCATATAAACATTATAGAGGCTTTTAAATGAAACAGTAGAAGCCATATCGCCCCCTACACTTCCTGTAGTGTATTACAGTCTGTCAGAATGACTGTGTGGATCATATGAACATTATAGAGGCTATTTAAATGAAACAGTAGAAGCCATATCGCCCCCTACACTTCTACAATTAAAATTTTGTTCACAAAATTTATTTTCGAGGTAGTTGTTCAAACTGCAGTTAATAGATACTTTGTCTTCTTCTTCTTCTCTCTGTCTCTCCATCAGGGAAACAGAAGTATCTTTGTGCCAGCAGGAACGACTGCACCATCGATAAGCTGCGGAGGAAGAATTGCCCCTCCTGTCGTCTGAAGAAGTGCTTCGAAGCAGGAATGACTCTTGGAGGTAAAGCTGCGCTCGGCACTAAAATGAAATTGATCTGACAAGACAGCAACCTGACATTCTGCCTTAAACCCATCTTGAGCTTTCACTATGTCCATGACGAAGAGTGAGAGATATTACAGATTAGTACAGAGAGAGAGAGAGAGAGAGAGAGAGAGAGAGATGGGTATATGGGTAACATATCCTGTAATGTTTCCCCAAAAAAAAAGTTTTCCTTCCATTTTATTGCTTTTGCAATGCTTTTAAAACCTTAACCTTTACACTCTAAGGCCCCGTCCTATTTCTTCTTTTTACCCCTACCCCTTGTTTTCAAGTGTCACCCTAACCCCTTGGAACTGAGTTACAGGGTAGTGGTTGAAATCCTCCCTCTGAAATGGGACCCTCAAATAAAAAGAGCATCACTTCATTAACAGCTACCAGCGCTGCTCTGTAGGCGACCCTGCCAGTCTGCAGTGACAGCAGAGGAGGGTAAAGTTCAGCTCCTCACTGCTGGGCTTTAGTTACATTTAGGACACCATCTGCGTTCAAAGAGGGGGTCAATTATTTATTGTTCAGCCATCTTGCCGTTTGGAGGGTCATGTAGCCCCAACACTTCACCCCACCCCTCTATCTCAATAAGAATTGGGACACCCTCCCCTTAGAAATGAGGGCTAACCCTAGACGTGAGGGCTAAGGGCCAAGTGGTAGGGGCAAGGGGTGAAATGGGATTGGGCCTAAACCAAGTCTAAACTGCTGTAGGCTGAAGGGCTAAAGTGTTGTAGGCTGTTATGACGCATTTAAAAGTTTGGGCCTTTTTTATCACTGAATTGAAACAAGGGTTTGGGCACATTTTTGAGCTGAGATTGAAGCAGCTCTGGTCACAGGGTCAGCTGACTCTACATCAGCAGGTGAAGTCATGTCTAATATAAGCTGTAAATGCTCCTTCTTTGGCACAGCAACACCGAACAACTCAGTCAGGGGCTATGAAGGCATTTTTCACACAGAAGATTCAGACAAGTTAAGAGTATCTGCATCAGGACACATGCAGGGAACAGAGAAGGTGAAGCTAATCTAAAAAGTAGAGGTTGAACAGAAATGTTGGTAGGTTCGCTAACCACCTCTGGTAATGCATATATTTCGCCACCAAAACGTAGCCAGCAAAATCATCAGTACACATTGCGTGAAGGAATTCTAAGCACGCCAAATTCCTTGCACGAACATGTCACTATTACAGTGTCAAGACAGAACAGCAGCACATTATCCAAAATAAACCACTGGGCAGAACTCGTGTCCCTTAGACTTTGAATGGCCTGTTCCACTTTGCCAACAAACATACAAGCCAGTGAAAACAAAAGGTCTGAAAACAGGTTCAGCAGGAGAAAGGGGCGAGGCTAGAGGCTGAATATTCAAGTTTCGGTCCGAGAGCAGAGTTCTTAGCATTAACCTTTCAACGGTGGGATTCTAGTGGGCATTTTTGCGTTTGAGAGCTGGGCCACTCTGAGAAGTGGTCGGCCACGTAAAATGACAGAGCGGGGTCAGCGGATGCTGAGATGCATAGTGCGCAGAGGTCGCCAACTTTCTGCAGAGTCAATCGCTACAGACCTCCAAACTTCATGTGGCCTTCAGATCAGCTCAAGAACAGCGTAGAGAGCTTCATGGAATGGGTTTCCATGGCCGAGCAGCTGCATCCAAGCCTTACATCACCAAGCGCAATGCAAATCATCAAATGCAGTGGTGTAAAGCACCACCACTGGACTCTGCAGCAGTGGAGATACAAGCTGTATATTTGGTAGAAACATTCAACTTTTGATCCAAAGCTCATAACCATATTTCATATTTCTAACAGTACTGCCCCTGCTTTTCTATCCTCATTGCACTGAAGTCTACATTCTCACACTTTCAAGCTGGACAACTTCTTAGTCTTTGGTTTTCCTGTTCTTGTAAAGGGATTTTGCGAGCCACTGTTTTCCTATAAAACCTTTTTATAATGGCACAAACTCACAGCAGAAACGTTCCAGTAATATTGTCACTTATTTAATTGAATACACTTCATTTAAAAGGGTGCAATCTGTTTTTGTTAAACAGATGCAAAAACAGGCCAGTGTAATACTTACGTTGGAACCGGAGAACCATGCATCAAGTGCTTTTTAACCTTTATATTATTTTTCCCCAAACATGCAATGTTTGTAAACTGGCTAAATAAATAAATAAGTGAATAAATTGTAAACCTATTGAGCTAAACGCCTCCAACACTGCGGCATATGACGCGTAGCCAAGGGTGTTCCCGGGGCAGATGTGCAGTCTCTGTGGGAACCCTCACCCTCTGTAAAAAACATTAGAATGACTTCAGCTTTAAATGAAAGAGATTGCAACCATACTGTCACCCTGATGGACTGTGTATCATCACTTTTGGGTTTTGAGTGGTTGTGCAATTCTAATTGTGTTATGATGTTCAGCATTGGAAATGTGACATAGGCTTAAATCTGAATAAAAAGTCATTTCATCCAGAAAAGCACCAAATAGAAAGTGTTCCATAGTTTTTAAAGGGGAAACTCCACCAATTTTGCAAACTTACTCAATCATTCAATGGTTAAGATGTAAACAAAATTATTTAGAGTGGTTGGGTGTGAAGTATGCCTTTCTAGAGAACTTAGAGTCAGAATTGTTCACCATTATAGTACTAGGAACCAGATGTCCAAAGCACTTAATGGCTCTAACATCAATCAATCAATCAATCAATCAATCAATCAATCAACCAACCAACCAACCAACCAACCAACCAACCTTTATTTCGACACTGAAGTACGTTGAAAGTGACCCTCAGTTACAATGTAGCTAACCAAATTACAAGGGATGGAAAAATGTTGAAATGAAATTTACCACATCAAGACAATGTATTATAAAATGTTCAATAAATAAATAAATAAATAAATGCTCAAAAAACAGGCATTAATATCGATAAAATATATAATAAAAACACATGAAGCAAATGAATCAGCTTAGATAGTAAGCACTACTCATCATCAAAAAAAAACAACAGTTACAATAATGAATGAATGAATGAATGAATGAATAAATAAATAAATAAATAAATAAATAAAGGGAAAAGTGCTGCAGCTAAAAGCAGATTCAGTAAAGTTCAGTAAAAACTCTCAGTACCTGAAGGCTGATCCAGTCACTGTAACGGATCTGGAAATTATTGTTATTTGTTATTTATAGAGTATATCCAGTGGTTTGAGGATCCTGGCGGATGCATGTTTATAGACTATATCATCATATTCCAGTATTGATAGTAAGGTTGCCTCCACGACTCTCTCTGATATGCATAGGCAAACAGGATTTATTTTGATACAGGAATCCGAGCCTCTGTCTGCATCTACTGACCACTTAAAAGATCTGATATTTGTAGTGTAGATATAATGACGTCTGGTTCCTAGTACAACACTGGTGAACAATGTTGACATGGTCAGTTTCTTTAGAAAGGCGCGCTTCACACCAAACCACTCTGCATGATTTTGTGCATATCTAAACCATTTAATGATTGAAGTAATTTTGCCAAATTGGGGGAGTTCCCCTTTTAAGTTAATACAAATTGCAATACAAACGATTAATGTATACATTCACTGATGTCTGACCACTGCAAAAAAAAAAACAAAAAAAAAATTAGTTCATTTACATTCTGCAAAGAAAGGTTCCAGTCTGCACTTCTTCTTGTTTGATATAAAAAAATGACAAAACTCATGATGACAATGTAAAGGATGTTTTTACATTCTGCAAAACAAGACAACAACAACTCTTCATCAAATTCAAACCATAATAAAATATCTCCTCTTCTGCTCACAAGCTGTCAGACAGGAGGCGAAGAGGCAGGATGTATGCGCAAATAGAAAACTTTTATTGAAATTCAAAAACACTGGATATTTATGCACAAAACAAAACCCACAAAAGTTATGACACAAATGACTGGACGGCTGTGGACGCACAGAGATGAGACTAGAAACAGCTTGGAACAATTACTAATGGGTGGGCTGCTAACTACAAACAGGCGACTGTGATAATGAGGGGGCGGGGCTAGGACAAAAACAAGATAGAGGCTGTGTTCAAAATAACATACTGTATATTATATACTACATACTCTTCCAATATATATTATATACTACATACTCCTCCAATATATATTATACACTACATACTCCTCCAATATATATTATATACTACATACTGCTCCAATATGTATTATACACTACATACTCCTCCAATATATATTATATACTACATACTCCTCCAATATATATTATACACTACATACTCCTCCAATATGTATTATATACTACATACTCCTCCAATATATATTATATACTACATACTCCTCCAATATGTATTATATACTACATACTCCTCCAATATGTATTATACACTACATACTCCTCCAATATGTATTATATACTACATACTCCTCCAATATGTATTATACACTACATACTCCTCCCATACTCCTCCAATATGTATTATATACTACATACTCCTCCAATATGTATTATACACTACATACTCCTCCAATATGTATTATATACTACATACTCCTCCAATATGTATTATATACTACATACTCCTCCAATATATATTATACACTACATACTCCTCAAATATGTATTATACACTACATACTCCTCCAATATGTATTATACACTACATACTCCTCCAATATATATTATACACTACATACTCCTCCAATATGTATTATATACTACATACTCCTCCAATATATATATTATACACTACATACTCCTCCAATATGTATTATATACTACATACTCCTCCAATATATATTATACACTACATACTCCTCCAATATGTATTATATACTACATACTCCTCCAATATATATTATACACTACATACTCCTCCAATATATATTATACACTACATACTCCTCCAATATATATTATACACTACATACTCCTTCAGTATATACTGTATAATGCATACTCCTCCAAAATATACTGTAAACCACATACTCCTCCAATATATACTGTATAATGCATACTCCTCCAATATATACTGTAAACCACATACTCCTCCAATATATACTGCATACTCCTTCAGTATATACTGTATAATGCATACTCCTCCAATATATACTGTAAACCACATACTCCTCCAATATATACTGTATACTGCATACTCCTTCAGTATATACTGTATAATGCATACTCCTTCAGTATATACTGTATAATGCATACTCCTCCAATATATACTGTAAACCACATACTCCTCCAATATATACTGTATAATGCATACTCCTCCAATATATACTGTAAACCACATACTCCTCCAATATATACTGCATACTCCTTCAGTATATACTGTATAATGCATACTCCTCCAATATACACTGTAAACCGCATACTCCTCCAATATATACTGTACACTGCATGCTACACTTCATCAGTAGAATACTGTACAGTATCCCATATACAACACAATCCACGTGCCGTATTACAGGACAGGGGCGCAACTGGTCTGTCAACATCACACACAGAGCCAGTCAGACCATCTCAAGTCCTGCCCCATTTTTCTCAGCCTTCCAATCACTGCTTAGCAACCGTTGCTGGCTACTTTTCAGTGTGTATGTTTGTATTGGTTTTTCTGCCCATCTCCAAAGCCACAAATAAACTTTAAAAATGTCAGGATCGGTCTGTGTGGTAAACCTGTGTGGTTTCAAAACCTCAATTTGCAAGCCATTTCATTTTCATTACATTTGTAGTTGGTAATGTGAGCTACTTTCACTGGATACTAAGCGGCATGGCTCCTCACAGGAGCCTAAATAGCCGATGCTGGACAGATTGTTCATCTGAGGCCAAATTTAAGTTACTACTTTAACCACATTATTGATGCAGTTTGCTAACTTTTGCAAATAGATGCACTGAGTGCAGCAACTTTTGGACAAGTTTCTTTAATTTTGACGTTAATGTACAGAAAGGCTGAATCCAGGCATACTACTTACTACTTTTGGGCAGAATCAGTACACATGTAGTATGCTAGAGTAGTGCACCTTCAATAGCAGTGCTATCACTACTGTAGTGCATATAGAAGGGAAGTCAAACTAGCCACCCTCTTGAAATTTATCCTTAAATCTGGCGCCGATAGACAAACATAGCGCTGCACACTGAGAGCGCATGACTGTGATTTAACTAACGCAGCTATTAACCTAACGTAGACTGATAGTTAGGTCTGCCCGTGTGGATTCATTCAGGACACAGTGGGAGACGCAGCACAACACAAATGAGAAACGGATGGAATTGTCAAATTAATCCACTAAAAAATCCAGATTTTACCACTCAGCGCTTCACTCTCAGCAGCTTCACTCACATTCAGCAGGAAGGCCAATCCTTTCACAATAAGAGTCCCATATAATTCTGTAATTACATGCAAGCTTACTTGATGTATGCACACAGCAACAGCAACTACTGTTCCTACAACTAATTATAATATGAATAATAATTATAATAATCATAGTTATTATTATTAGAAATAGTAGTAGTAGTTGTTGTTTGTATTGAAAGATCCTAAAACAATGACGAAGATGCAGTTAAACACGTCTTTGTTATGTATTTAAAATTCATAATTGGGGAAAAAAAAAATTTGGGACACTCTTTTGGCTTTTTTTTTTGTTGTTGTTTTTTCAACTTGGAGAAGCCACTTAGCTAGTGGCCCCCAGGTCATTTGAGTCTGAGACCCCTGAAATATAGTATTCACTATAGTCTCAGAAGACTAACAAAACGTGACACAAAAACAATGCGGTGTGGACTTAAAGGTAAAGCTCTGCACTTTCCATACAATTTCAATGAGCTACAGTGTAGTTTTCAGGCAATTGGCCATTAAGTTGACATGTTTACTGTGTCCACTCTTTCCCTTTATTCCAGCTTCCGTTCTTTTCAGGAGACTCACTTTCAGTTCCTCAAAGAATCTGCAGACACACCTCCAAAGTTCAGTCTTAGAAGCTGGTTGATCATTTTCTGAAGTAATCAAACACATTCAGTGGCGTTGAGGTCTGGACTCTGGGGTGGTCAGTCCATTGTTCAGATTGTTTCTCTCCAGTTTTAGAAACTCCCATTTTTTCACTTTGACTTTCTTCTTCCTTACATCCTTACTGCTGTGAACACTGTTTAAAGGACTCGAATCCTGAGATTTCAAGCTTTCTAACAGTAAATTGCATCAACTTATCGCCGGATGATTCGATGCACAAAAGTAATGTTTAAAAAATGGAAGTGACCGTTTAGACCAGTGGTCCCCAAATGTTAAGGAGAGCCATTTTGTCCTTTCAACAAAAATCAAACCACCTTGCGAGCCACAACGTTTTATGTCCATTTTACCATCTTGGCTGTAAATGTGTTGTATGTGGTGATGTGCTTGTAACGAAAACGCAGACTTGCGTTGCTCTGCTTTAAGTTTTAGCTCAGCTGTAGCTGCTTTTCTCGCATCTCTGGCAGGAAACAAAGCAGAACAGTTTCTTGTAAAATGTCTCTCAACGTTTGACTTTTTACGAGGCTGAAGTCGCTTCTCGGTCAAATTTTACAGTTCCACCTTAAATGGTGCCTGAAATGCCAGAGTGTACCTGCTGCACCATTTAAGGTGGAACAGAAGAATTCAGCTTTGTGACTTTTTAGTGTTTGACAGTTTCTCGTCGCAGATTAAACGTATCAGGAAACCAGCTGGAGTGATTATATAAGTCCATTCGTCTCTAAATTGTTGATGTTCGTCTTAAATCTTTCAATGTGCCGTTTCGTTAGCTACGAAGCTTGTCTGCGTTGCTATGGTGACGAGCAGTTTGCGTGTCTGCCTTCAGTGTTAAAGGGTGAATTAGCAGTTCTACATTAACTCCAGAGTTTAAGACCATTTAGTGTTAAACTGTGTTGAACGATCAGCAGAGCTTTATTTTACTGTAAAGGAGGATTATTTTATTTTTACCCACAAATCTGATTCTGCTGTGGAGCCACAACAGAGCAGTAAAAGAGCCTCATGCAGCCCCGGAGCCGCATCTTGTCGACCCCTGGGTTAGACGGAAGTGTGCCGGTACCTTTACAGTGATCTGTGATGTGATTTGACAATAATATGATTTGAACCTGCCTACGTTCTTTATTTATATATTCTGGTTCTGGACCCACACTCCTAAAAAAATATGGTTCTTCAAGGGTTCTTTACTAAAAAAAGTGGTTCTATTTTGAACCATGAACACTCAAAGAACCCTTAACAGGTTCTTTGCATGGCAAAATGGTTCTTCAGGTTAATGGAGGATGTGCTGTAGATTGTTCTTTTTCAAAAGGGTTCCAAAAAGGGTTGTTCTATTGTTACGATGTCAAGATCGTCACAATAGAAGAACCTGTTTTGGTGCTGTATAGAACCATCTACAGAACATTCTCCCATCAATCTGAAGAACTGTTCAACCATGGAGGAATAAAAGACCATCTTTTTGAGGTTTGTGCACCACAATTATTGCACTTTGGTCTCCCAGGACAAAAAGTTTTGGCACCTCTGGTCTATGAAAAGGTGTGTGTCTGTGTGCTCGTCAGGGTTGGATGTTGAATGTGTGAGATTAGGGGCTGGTACGCTGCTCATTCTGCCATTATAGTCAGTGAAGGATAATTATGTGTCACCACAAGAGAGAGGCAGAGAAAATCACCTTCAATTTCAGCTAAAATATGTCAATTTTTACCTCATTTTCTCTGCTGCTTCCTTTCCTCTCCTCCCTCCGTCCCTCCCTCCCTCTCACCGTAGCTCTGAATGGAGTTCTCTATTGTATTACTGCTTCAAGCACGTTCTCATTACACGCTGTGGAACGGCAAATAGCCTGCAAATGTATGCAATAAAGCCATTGTTTTACTTATTTAATAATCAATACAAGAGACAATTTCCCGTTTTTTAGATCAAATGTAGCTGATCAGCCCAGAGACAGAGACAGAATTTCATTTTTAGGGGGTTTTTACCTTTAAAAAAAAGTAAGTACACATTGAAGCACACATACAGTACTGTGAAAAAGTATTTGCTCCCCACCTGATTTCTTCTATTTTTTATATTTCTAATTTGTCACATTTGTCATGTTTCAGGTCATCCAGTGAATTTTAATGTAATATAAAGGCAACAGGAGTAAACACAACATGCAACTTTTAAATCATCTTCCATTTATTGAAGATAAATATTTATTCAAAACCTGTATCACCTGTGTGAAAAAGTAATTGCCCCCCAACCAAAATGTTTGCGTTGAGTCTTTTACATCGCTGTGGAGACATTTGGCCCGCTCTTCTTTGCAGAATCGTTTTAATTGGGCTACATTTGAGGGTTTTCGAGCACGAACTACCCGTTTAAGGTCACTACACGGGTAGAGAGTCAGAGCTTTGACTCTCAGCTCAAAACCTTAATTTCCGTTCTTTTGAGTCATGCAGAGGTGGACTTGTTTATGTGCTTAGGATCTTTGTTCTGCTGCATAAGCCAACTGCGCTTGAGCTTTAGGTCATGAACTGACGGGCAGACATTCTCCTTCAGGATTTGCTGATAGAGAGCAGAATTCATGGGTCCATCAATTCTGACAAGTCATCCAGGCCCTGCAGAAGCAAAGCAGCCCCAGACCATCACACTACCACCACCATGTTTCACTGTTGGTATGATGTTCTTATGGCGGAATGCGCTGTTAGCTTTACACCTTCCAAAAAGTTCCACCTTTGACTCATCTGTCCACAGAATATTCTCAGGGGTCATTTAGATGTTTTTTTGGCAAATGTGAGATGAGCATTTGTGTTCTTTTTGGTCAGCAGTGGTTGGAACCTTGCTTGAACCTTTAAGCAGCATCTATGTGACGTGACTGATGATGTCATGCAAAATGATTTTTTTTTTTGCTAATTTACATCAAACAGAAGCTGTGATATAGTGCTATAATGAGCCTAGGCAACAATAAATACATCTAACTGACACATCAAACTATTGCTCTCTCTTTCAGGACAATCTTTTGCAAATTAACTGACCGTGACCTATCAGATTGTTGATATGTGGCGCTGTAACCCACAGACACACAAGGAGATGCCCCCAAAGTGGCCACTTAAACAGTGCAGCTACTGCAGATTTTTAAAATATACAAATACAAACACTTTAAAGCACATGGATCTATACTACACTCAAAATATTATAAAGCTTAACAGGTTTCATTATTTTTATTTTTAGCAGTTGCAGTCCTGAAATTGGCAGGACTGCAGCCCCCTCAGGACCCCCACTTCCCACATCTCTGGGGATTCTGATAGTAAATTTTGGCTGTAAATTTTATACATTTTGGCTGTAAATCTTGTAAATTTTGGCTGAAGAGAGTCAATTTTGGTCGTAAATTTTGTAAATTTTGGCTGAGAAGAGTCACTGATGGTTTTATATTCTTAGTTTCTGTTTCTCCTGACGGGCAGTGGGTCAGATCCTCTCTGTCCTTCTCGCTTTTTCTGTGCCTTCCTGTTTCAGTGGCCAGTTTGTGGTCACCCATTCTGTGTGCTGTCAGGTTTGTTTGTCCTGTTTAATTCTAATGAGATAATTGGCTGATGTGTATTTCTGATCAGGCGTTTCATATTTGAGATTATTTTGGTGAGTAATTTGTTTAGAGGCTCTAATCTGTTGTCTTCAGTGTCTCTCAGTGTGGAGTGCTGAGCTGCTGGGTTCCTCTTTAAGTTAAGACTCTTCTTCTCTCTCTCTTCTCTCTTTTTCTCTTACTCTCTCTATTTCTCTCTCTCATCTCCTTTTCTCTTTCTCTCTATACTTATTTTTCTTTCTACCTCTCTCTCTCTTTCTCTCTCTCTTCTCTTTGTCCTTTTCCCTTTCTATATATCTATATTTCTCTCTCCCTCTCTTTATCTCTCTCTCTTCCTTTCTATATATGTCTCTTTTTCTCTTTCCCTCTTTCCTTTCTTTTTCTCTATTTTTCTTTTTCTCTATTTTTTCTTTACCTCTCACTTTCTCTCTCTCAAATGCACATATCTCTGTTTCTCTTTCTCTTCAGATTGACAGTCTATTTTAGTCTAATATTCCATTGTCATGCTGGTCCTCAGCACACAGGAATGTCTCTCTCTCTCTCTCTCTCTCTCTCTCTCTCTCTCTCTCTCTCTCCTCTCTCTCTCTCTCTCTCTCTCTCTCTCCCTCTCATCTCTCTCTCTTTCATCTCTCTCTCTTTTCTTCTCCCTGTCTCTCTATATCCTTCTCTTTCTCTCCTTTACCTTCTTTCTCTTTGTTCTCTTTTTCTTTCAGTCAACTGTACTTCAGGTCTATTTTTTTCTGTTTATTTCTCTTTTTACTCTGTTCCCTCTTTCCTCCTCCTGTCTTTCTTCTCTATCTCTCTCTCAGAGTAGAACACTAGAGATTGTTATTTTTAGGATTTTTAGTGATCAATAAAGGAAAATAGTGAAATTAAAAGATTCCTAATAAGTGATATTCAGTAATAATTGTGTCTCGCTGGTTGTGAGACTGTCTCAGATCCTGCGGCACGAACACCTTTATCTCTCTCTCTCTCTCTCTCTCCACCCTTTCTCTTCCTCAGTCTCTCACACCCCCTTTTCTCTCTCTGCATCTCTCTCTCCCTTCCTCCCTCTCTCTGTCTTTCTCCCCTTTCTTGCTCTCTCTCTCTGTTTCTCTTGTGCTCTTTCTATCTCTTTCTCACTCTTCCTCACCCTGCTTCTTCTCTCTTTACTCTCTCTATCTGTATTTTCTTTCTTTGTCTCCCCCCCTCTCTGTCTCGCTCTCTCCCTCCTCCTCTCTCTCTCTCTCTGGCTCTCTTTGACCAGATCAACACCCTAATTTTAGACATGTGTTTAATTCACATCCAGAGGCTATAAATACAGTGAAGAGAGGGAGAGAGAAAGAGAGAGAGAGAGAAAGAGAGAGAGAGAGAGGGAAAGAGAGAAGAAAGAAAGAAAATGGTGGCAAAAAAGAGACTGACAGAAAAGGAAAAGGACAGAGAGAGAAAGAGAGAGAGAGGGGAAGAGAGAGAGAAGAGAAAGCAAAATAGCAAGAGGGAGTGAGATATAGGAAGAGAAAGGAGAGAAAGGACAGAGAGAGAGAGAAAAAGGAGAGAGAGAGAAATAGGCAGAGAAAGGGGAGAGAGAGAGAGAGAGAAATAGGCAGAGAAAGGGGAGAGAGAGAGAGATTTTTTGATTTTTAACAATACAAATGCTTCACCCATAATATAACTGGCCCCAAACAATGTCAGCCCCAAGGACTGGCAAGGACTAACTCTCCCTCCACCACAGTGCAGAAAACATCATTATAACACCATTCAAACTCAAATACATCCAAGTTCCTCATCGCTTTACAGAATTTAAACTCAAAAACAATTCTAGATTCCACTAGAGCAATAAACACAGCCAAAGCATCATGACCAGATCTGTTCGAAAGATTGTTTCTTCTTGAATTGTAAATCGCAAGCTTAGCCTGGCCAACAACGAAGCTAAGCAGTTGCTGTTTCCTTCTTTCTGTTCGGTTATAGCCAGCTCCAAAAATAAAAACATGTGACAGAAAAATTCCCCACACTTTATGAACAAAAACCTCAGTGTATCAAAGAGTCATGTAAGTCTTGCACATTCTAAAAAAAACAGGGAAAAACAGTCTCTCTAAAACCACAAAACACACATTTATCACTGACATGTGGGTTAATAACAGACACAAATGAGTTCACAGCTACAGCCCCGTGTAAAATTCTCCACTGGAGATCTCCAGATCTCTTTGTTAGAGGGGGTTTATACAAGACCCTCCAAACCGGGCGCTTATCCATCCCCACCCCCAGGTTTCCTCTCCACACTGTATCTGCCCTCCCGTTCGACACTGAACCTCGACACAACACTTTTTACCTGAGGCTGCGCACAGATTTGTGTCTCGCGGTCCATTAAGGTCCGATAATGGACCAGACATGTCTTTAAAATCAGGAGAGAGGCCAGTTTTTTGGAGTGGATCCCTTCCATTGGGCACTGCAACCCCACTCCAGTAGCTCTCTAGTAAGGACCAGTCTTCCTGGTCCAGCCATTTCCCCCACAGGTCGAGAACAGTCCTAGCATGGCGAATGGATCTCTGGCCTAAACGGGAAACAACGGCCCGGGCATGCCCCCAGTCGGGTCCAGCTGCATCCACTAAGTGCCGTAGTTTGACCATGCTGGAGGCGGACAGAGTCTGAGTGAGGCCAGGTACACCTTCACTCGCAATGTCCAGGCGTGACCCTTTGATCAGTGGCTCCTCCAGCAGCCAGAAAGGGGAACTGCTTGGTTCTAGTCTCTTAGTTTTAAACAGTGCTCAAGTCTTAAACGATCCACGATAAAAAAGCGGTAATCCACTCAGGTGTAGCTGCTTGCAGTCCATCAGGAACATTCAGTGGAGTCATTCAGACTCCACTTCCATCGTGCCAGTCTACCCTCCATTTTTTCCGATACGCCCACCCAGTTTGTCGTGTAGCCTCATCCCCAAGGTAAACACCCAAATACTTCATCCCACTCTTTCTCCAGTTCATACCAGCCAGTAAACTGGGCAAACCACCTGCCCATTTCCCCACTGCAAAGGCCTCGCTCTTCCTCCAGTTCACCGTAGCAGCTGAAATCTTCCCAAAATCCTGAACAGCAGACACTAAATTATCAATATCTGCTCGCCCATTTACCATAATCATTACATCATCAGCATAGGCAGAAAGGCGATGTTGGGCATCATACTGAGGAAGCATGAAGCCTTCAATTTTGGAGAGAAGTCTATTCAGCAGTGGTTCAATGACAAGGGAATACAGCATTACAGACAAAGCACAACCTTGCTGTGTGCCACGCTCAGCCTTAAAGGGAGCGCTCAAACCACCATCTTCAGCACGCTCTCAATGTCCCGGTACAGCACCCTGACCATGGCAATAAAAGAGGGACTAAAACCAAAAGCCTCGAGAGTGTACCACAGGTACTGATGCTCGACTCGATCAAAAGCTTTCTCTAATGAAATGAGGTCAGAGTCACACCCAGAATACCGGAAATTTCCAAAACATCCCTGATTAAACAAATATTATCTGTATTGGACCTGCCAGGTACACAGTAGGTCTGGTCTAAGTGAATGAGATGCCCCATCACGTCTTGTAGCCTAATAGCCAGAGCTTTGGAGAACGACTTGAAATCGGTGCACAGGAGACTCACTGGTCTCCAGTTCTTAATGTCTTACAGGTCTCCCTTCTTTGACAGTAGGGTGGTCACAGCCCTACTGCAGCTCAACAGCAGAGAACCCTCCACCAAGGTCTCATTCAGAACGGCCAACAGGTCCCAACAAGTCGCACCGAGTTCTGCCCAAAAGGCCTAATAAAACTCCACTGAGAGGCCAACAATGCCTGGGGCAGTCCACCCTCCATGCTCTGTAGTGCAGCATGGAGCTCCTGCTCATCCAGGGGCCTTTCCAGCTCTGCATTCAGCCGCTCAGAGACCTTTGGAAGACCTGCATAAAAGCTCGAAGCCAGTTCTCTGTTCTCTTCATACTCACTCCGGTGCAATTCAGAATAGAACCGTACAGCCTGTTTTCTTATTCCAATGGTTTCTGTCAGCTCCTGCCCGTCTTCAGAGCGCAGAGAGTGAATAAAACGGCTCTGGCCATTCTTTCTCTCTAAACTAAAGAAAAACTTAGACGGGGCATCCAACTGCGTTAAACGCGACCGGACCAGAGCCCCCTGTGCCCCTAAAACCCAGCAGGTGTGCAAGAGCACTTTTTTTACACTTAAGATCTGCAGCGTGACTCTGGTCTCCTGTAGAGTCCGTCACTCTTTGCAAATCCAGTATCTCAACTTCTAATTGCTTCATAGAGTCAGTAATGTGCCGTGAGACATTGAAAGTGTACTGTTGACGAAGTTGCTTGAATACAACCTTTCCACAATCCCACCACTGTCGCAAATTACTAAAACGTTGCTTTCTTGCTTGGAAATTGGCCCAAAAACCTGAGAACACTTGTTTAAAATTCACATCACACAGTAAAGAGGTGTTAAAATGCCAATAAGCACTTTTGGGTTTTAAATTTGCAGTAAAAACAGTGCACAGAACCATACTGTGATCAGAAAACCCGACTGGTATAATCACACATCCTTTAAAAATGTTAAGATGGTGCTTAAAACAATAAAACCTATCCAACCTAGCTAGTGAGATAAAACCTTGCTCCATTCACATTCAGAGTGCCCACCCTGATCCTACTCATTAAGGAATGTGTTATTAGGTGACACGAGATGAGCAGCAGAGCGAGAAACAAGGAGAAGCTATGTGGTCTCAAAACCGTCCTCGTTGTCATTTTGTGATCCTAGTTTAAGTTTTGGCACAATTTTCTTCAACCGGTAAATTTCCTGTACTGTAAACTGTTCCTCACTGTCATTTCTCATAATGGCCTGAACCGACTTAATAAACAGCCTGCGATCGGGAAAATAGTCTTCAACCACTACGCCTTTCGTGTTTTTAGTTTTCTGAAGGAATGACTTTATTTTATCAGAAGTATATGCGCTCCTTCGACTCCGCTGACTTTTAATGTCTGAAAAATCGCTATCCGAATCATCCGAATCGCTATTGGAGAGACCAGTACCCCCCCCTGTTTCTCGCTCCGCACTCCTGCCACTCGCTGTGCCTTCCCCTCACTGTCACCAGGCTTAGCCCACTTCATTTCCCTTTTACCAGAGGGAGCTTTAAAAACAGACTCCTCAACCAAAGCTTCTGTGTCCAAATCCTCTCCCTCCAAAACAGATCCCACAGCAGCATTAGCATTAAGTTTACAGAGAGAGAGAGAGAGCGAGAGAGAGAGAGCGAGAGAGAGAGAGCGAGAGCGAGAGAGAGAGAGAGAGAGAGAGAGAGAAGAGAGAGAGAGAGAAAGAAAGAAGAGAGAGAAAGAAAGGAAAGAGAGACAAAGAAAAAAGAGAGAGAAAGAGAAAGAAGAGGGAGGGAGAGAGAGAGAAGAGAGAGAAAGAAAGGAGAGAGAGACAAAGAAAAAAGAGAGAGAGAAAGAAGAGGGAGAAAGAGAGAGAGAGAGAAAGAAAGAAGAGATAGAGAGAGAAAGAAAAAAGAGAGAGAAAGAAGAGGGAGGGAGAGAGAGAGAGAAAGAAAGAAGAGATAGAGAGAGAAAGAAAAAAACAGAGAGAAAGAAGAGGGGGGGAGAGAAAGGAGAGAGAGAGAGAGAGAGAGAAAAGAGGGAGAGAGAAAGAACAGGGAGGGAGAGAGAGAGAAAAAAGAAGAATAGAGAGAGAGAGAGAAAGAGAGAGAAAGAAGAGAGAGAGACAGAGAAAGAAAGAAGAGAGAGAGAGGGAGAAAGAAGAGAGAGAGAGAAAGAAAGGAGAGAGGGAGAAAGAAAAAAGAGAGAGAAAAAAGAAGAGAGAGAGAGACAGAGAAAGAAAGAAGAGAAAGAGAAAGAAAGAAGAGAGAGAGAGAGAGATAAATGACTCCAGCTGTCTGAGAGAAAATTCTCCAATTCTACCGTAATTCTCCACTTCGCTAATAGACTCGTTTTCTCTTTTTTTCTTCTCTCCGTCTGTGTAGGAAAAATGGCTCCCTTTCTCCTCCACTTTCTTTCATTGCTCTCTCTCTCTTCATGATCTCTCTCTCTCTCTTTATGATCTCTCTCTCTCTCTCTCTCTATTGTCATTCTTTCTCTGTCCTCTCTGCTCCTCAGTGTTGCTCAGGTGCTGAGTGAAGGCTGTGGATGCATCACTTCACTGTCAGTTTAAGGGGCTTTACTGCCCTGATGGGCTTCCATGCAGTTTTCAGAGGGTCTATAGGGCGTGTCTGTTATTACATTTTACAAAATAAAAGCCTTAATAAGTATTAAACTGTCTCCGGCTGAAATTCAAGTGGTCTCACATGTTAGGATATGAAGCGGTGTCGTTAAAAAAGAGAGACGGCGATTTGGCTGTGAGTTACTTTAATGAGTGTTTTTATGTTTTCATCTTTTTTTAATATGGCAGCTGCCCATGTACGTTAGTTATTGCATTACTTACATTAAATATATACATTTAGATTAAACATCCTTTTCCTTCATCAGTAAATTTTTTACATTTGAGAAATGTATGAAATATGGGAAAGTAATGCAGGTGTGTATAATAACAGTAATAACAGTACTGTAATATAATCCTCTATCCAAGGTTCTTTAGTTAAGACAAATAGTTCTATATGGAACCATTAACACTCGTATTAAAATCTCTATATATGGATATCTATGTACTGTATATAGCACCAAAAGGGTATCTGCTATTTTTACAATGTCAAGCTTGTAACAGTAGAAGAACCCTATTTGGTGCTATATAGAACCACATACAACACATTCTCCATCAATCTGAAGAACCATTTCACCATGTAGAGAACCTTTTAATCATGTCCTATGGTCCTTGGTTCCATTCATGGTTTTACTTTCATTTTTATTTTCACTGTTATTCTCTTATTTTCATTATTTTAGTTATTTTATTTTTTCCCCATTTATTTATTTGTTCATTTGTTATTACTTATTCTTGTTTTAATGCTGATTGTTTTATTGTTATTTCAGTCATTTTAATTACTTAAATTAGTTTTACATTTTAGTTATGCTTTAATTTTTTTTACCATTTTGTATGTATTTTTATTATTATTAATGTTACCTGATTAGAGTCATTTTTATTATTTTATTATTATTTTATTATTTATTATGAGTATACTATTATTATTTGATATTTTCTCACACATTATCAGTCCCTTTCTCCTGTATCGACTCGGCAACATTGTAAATGAGGGTCAGTGTTCTCCGAGGTTAAATAAAGGTTGATATGGAACCATTTGTGTTAATCAAAGAACCCTTGAAGAACCATCTTTCTATAGAAAGAAAGGTGCAAATTACTATTTTTTACATTGATTTTTGTAGTGCACGTTCTCCTCATTCAGCGGTCCATGGTTGTGCAGTGTATTCAGATGATATACATATATATATCTATATATATCTTGCACACCAAATGTGATTTTTTGGAGGGTGAACTTCACTTTATTTGCCATCCATTTGATTTTCGCAAACTTTCGCAGTTGACCTGATCTCGCTGACCACTCCTGGTGGTCTCTGATGTTAACATGGTCTGAGTTGCAGACACCCAGGCTGTATCTGAATGCTCTCATAGCGCTCCAGATGCTGAAGAAACTCTCTGAGCTCCTTTCACTTTTCCAAAATAGAAAACTAATTAGCCTGTTTTTCCTGAGGAGCAAAAGATATATATATATATATATAAGAGTTTCTGCTTGTTTGTCCAAATAACACCAAAAAAGAAAATTAATTGAACCCATTGTGTACAGTTTTGATGCAATAACACTGCGTATGACTATTTTGTGTTTTAATGCCATTTATTCGTATCACACTCAATATCAAACAGTCTTAAGTGGCAAGAAGTCCCTCCAAATATGAGGCCCACTTTAGCCCACTGACCAGAAATGTTATCTAGATTTTCATAAAGTTCACTGTAGTCTAGCCAGCATAAGCTTCACATGCTAACTGTACCGATGTAAACTGCAAATTTTAAAATGGATAGTTCCGGTCCTGAAATCTGATTGGCTGATCCATGATCCACACTATGCACACACCTATGACGCCTCACTACAATTGAACTGTGTATCACTGCACCACGGAAATCCCTTCTGCTGTTAATGGATTAATCTTTGACTCTAAAGCTGCTCACATGAACATCTGAGTGTCCTGATGAAGTAAGAACCTGTTTTCTGTTTAAACTGAGGGGCGACTTATTTTCTTAACTAGAACCAGGCTGGTCAGCTAGCTAACAGGCTAAATGAGCCAACAGCCTAAACAGCTCCATCATTAATATCACAGACTTGAATTAAAGCATTTACGGTCTTATTAACTGTAAAACTGCAGAATAAAAGTCTAAAAATGTCACTTTAATGTTTTACACACTTCACATATCCGTGTTTCAGTCAGAAGTTGCGTCAAACCCAGGCTGAATCTCAAACGGCTCTGTACTCCCTAAATAGTGTTCTAGATATGAAAGTGTAGAAATTCTAGCCTCTACAGCCAAACAGTGCATCATGTATCGAGTGTGGATGAGTCTGAGTCCCAAATGACTGTTACTTAGCTGTATTTTGCTCTGTTGGGCTGCAGGATCCAGTATTTAAACTCCTATGTAGTGCACTATGTAGGGAGCAGGGAGCCGTTTGAGATTCAGCCCCAGTGTGAGAAGAGGGCGCGGCTGGACTGGTGCTAAATCAGACTTGTAGTGATGATTTGTTGACCAGAAAGTACTGATAAAGTGAAAGTTTAACATTAACAGTGCTGTGACGTCATATGTTCATTGTTATGAGATAAAAAGTTAAAAAGTTGAAATGACAAACATTCTCCTCATTCAGAGGTCCAAAGGCAGAATACTAGTTTATGCCGATTATTCTTAATAATAACTTTTAATAACTAAAAATTGTGTATTTTATCATATTTTATGTTGTCTGTCATTTTATAAAAGCAATAAGCTGCTTGAGGTCTGTGCGTTACTGCGATTCTATCACAGGGAAGGGAGTTTCACTCCACTACACGGCGTGCCTAACAACACCCTTCCCCGTGATAAAATCGCAGTAATGCACGGCCTCTCGTGGCTTATGGCTTTAATATTCAGACCTTTGCTAGAACATACATAATTAGAAAATTATTTAAATTGCTATCGTTATTACTGTTAGATTGATATGTGGAAAGACAGTGTGGAAAAGAGCTAGCTAGTGTTGGTGGTACATGCTAGCTAGAGCAGTCATTAGCTAGAATTAGTCTACGTGCTCAGCCGTCTTCCCGGAGATGGGTTGGTATGCTAACGTTACCATTACATTTACCATTATGTAACTAAGATAATCACAATAACTATTTAATTCATGAGCAGAATTGACATTTTAAGTGTTTCTGTTTTACAGTCAGTCGTTCGTCTTTTGTTATGGCTCATTAAAATGAGTCTGTCAGTTTATTGTGCTTCACGTCAATAAAAGCAAAAGGATAAAAATAAAGAGAAAGTGCTCAAGAGTGAAAAACACCACAAGAAGATTAAAAGAAAAGTGCGAAGTACATTAAGTAGAATAAAAACATGAAAAGGAATTAAAACAAAGTGTTATTAAAATTAGCTTATTAAGGGTGAAGTGCAGTGATAACAGAGACAGAGCACATTTAGACCAAACAACTCCACTGATTTGCATTGCAAACTTCTCTTTAATGGTTTAAACTCAAGTTGGAAATATGGTAAAAAGCTGTTGCATCGTGGGTCGCAGGATAAAATTACACTAAAAACCTGATTTAAGGTTTTTCACAATTCCAAGATGCAAATCGGAGCCAAAAAGATGTCATAGTTGGCCTAAAGCCACCAACAGACAGGTGCTGTGACTCAATTCAGGACCGTTGCTAGGTAGGGCGCGTCCTTCGCCACATCCTTAGCAGCAGCGTTCGGCAGAGGAGCCTCGGCTGCTATATATAAATGATTCGGCCTACCGAGGATTCAGAACTGCAGCAGCGTCATAACTCCTGAGTTTGTATGGAGGACCAGATTTGGCAAAATGAAAAATAAATCAAATGAAAAATAAATGACTCATTAAAATGAGAACAAAGAACAGTGATGATAAATCTAAAAATAAATGAATATACGTAAAAATTAAATACAATCTTACATAAATTAACATATCTGCGTTTATTAATGTCTGTTTAGTGATTTCCCCTTCTCACTAATTCTTATTTTTTTTGTTTTTTTATGTTTCTTTATTAACATTTTTTTTCTTTTTTTTATTTATTTCCATAACTATTAATTTCTATATTTATTTATTTCCCAATTAATTAATTAATTTATTGTCCTTATGCTAATAAAGGGGCTGTCAATCAATGATGTCACAGTGTCTTAATATTCCTATTGGTTGATCGATATCAGATTCTGTAGATCGATTGTTCATGTCTTGCTCTCTCAGCGGTGACTAAGGACAGTACAGCAATGGCTGCTAACAGGCAGCGGACAGCCGGAGATCTGACAGTCTCGGCTGATCTGGCTGAAAAAGCAGGTCTGGATTATTCACTTTTCCTTGTGGAGGCTGTGGCGGACAGTTTGGTCCATTTTGCTGCCTCTGCTGATACAGAGGTCGACCCCGTAGCACTCAAAACGTCTTTTTTCTGTAAAATTCAGATCACACAGACATTTGTCTGCCCTTCTCACACACGGCCTGTGGAAGCCAACGAGGGTTATTTATAGGCAGGTTTGTCTGTTCAACTCTTCTCCTCCTGGTCTTGATTTCTAAGCCTGAACTTGTAAAACACGCCCCCTCATTATCATATGAACGAAGAAATACAGTTTTAAATAAATGAATTAATGAAAATAAATAAATAAATGAATTAGTGAAAAAAAATCAATAAATGAATACATGAATCAAATAAATAAAGTGAACAATCGTTATAAAATATACATTTTATTTTTTTATTTTTATTAATATAAACATTAAGAAAAAAATAAATAATACAGAAATAAGTAAATTGAGAAATATATACATTCAGAAAAAGGAAATGTGTATATAATTACAATCAAAATAAGCAATATTTACTTTATTCAGTTATTTTTATTTATTGATTAATTTACTGAGCCATTTATTTTTTCATTTTATTTGTTTTTCTTTTTGACACATCTGGTCCTTTGTAAGTTTGAGGTGTTTGACCGGTGAGCGGGAGCTGAGGAGGGCAGCTATCGAGGTCAATACAAAGAGAGCTGGTTAAAAAACACAGGCTGAAATGAAACGAATGAAACGTGACTCCTGCACCTCCTACACCTCCTACACCTCCTACACCTCCTGTGCCTGTGAAGAGATTGGCGTCTGTAAATCCTCAGAATCCGGCCGAAAGAAGGCCGCATTTTAAGGATCCTTTATGTTCTTTTGAAAAGGGGCGGAAACTTCACAGGTCTCAGCCCCAATAATGAGACACCCTTACTGGCTCTATAGAGCGTAAGGCCCAATCCCATTTCACCCCTCACCCCTTCCACTGAGCCCTTAGACCTCCGTTTTGTGCGTTCACGTCTAGGGGTAGGGTGTTCTGATTGTTGTTGAGATAGAGGGGTGGGGCGAAGTGTTAGAGCTACATGACCCCCAAACGGAGGTTTTTCAGACTCCAAACAGAGAGTTATGAGAAAAAAATACAAACTGGCAAAATGGCTGAACAAGAGACCAAAGAAACCCACAAATGTGAGAATTTTCTCTGTTAAAAATTATGATAATCACTGTTTTATCTGAGTTTTATGTCGTTTCAGTGTATTATGGTCCATTTTACCATAACAAACATAAAATCACTAGTACTATGCTGATGCCTGGGTAGCTAGCTGGCTAAATTTCCCGTTCCACCTTAAATAGTCCAGCAGTTCTGACGCCTGAAGTGCCAGAATATTTCTGCTGCTCCATTTAAGGTGGAACGGGAAAATTCGAACAAGAATCTGGTGAATATCTGACTTCAGCTTCATATCACTGAAGAATTAGGGGTGGGTGATGATAAATAATTGCCCCCCCTCTTTGAAGGCATATGATGCCCTAAATGTAACTAAAGCCCAGCAGTGAGGAGCTGAACTTTACCCTCCTCTGCTGTCACTGCAGACTGGCAGGGTCGCCTACAGAGCAGCGCTGGTAGCTGTTAATGAAGTGATGCTCTTTTTATTTGAGGGTCCCATTTCAGAGGGACGATTTCAACCACTACCCTGTAACTCAGTTCTAAGGGGCAAGGAGACACTTTGAGCTCAATCTCAGGCGCATGAAAAGAGAAATGGAACTTGGATTTATGAAACTTTTGTGAGACATGGAAACGAGCGGAGATTTGAGCGCAAATGATGAATCAGCCTCAGTGCGTGAAATCAAGCGCACCTTATTTACATATCATTTACATGAAGCACGCCCCAGTTTGGTAGTGAGCCAGTAAAGCGACAGAATTCAGCTGCTCATGAGCCACTGGCCATGCTCATAGGTGGAGTTTGAGGTGGAGTGGTGAGTGCACTGCGCCCTCTACTGACCAACTTTATAGTATTAAAATTACGATGACCGGAAAGGATAAAATATGAAATAAACATAACGTCTTGTATAGGTACATACAGTGTATGACACTAGCTGTGTTTTGTATTGTTGATTTTGTGGGCGGAGTCAGTGTAATATATCTTAAATGGAACGTGGAATTTAAGCATTTGTTGAATAATATCGGTGTGAATGTAAAATAAGTACATCTGCTTTTGTAATTTTTAGTATTATAGTATTGTAGATAGAGATAATAGTTTTGGTTATCTCTCCATTTTCTTTCCCACTCAAATTTAGACACTCCTACCGGACATGGCTTTGATCGTACAGCTGAAACTGTCTGTGATTTGCCAGTGATTGACTGAATTGATTGAACAGACTGTGAAATTCCCTCATTTCAAGGTCAGATCTGATAAATGAGGGTCAGTTTGTGACTCCATTGTGGCCTCTGCTAAAACCGAAGTGAGGTTACTGAGTTCTTTTCCTCAGGAGAGGCTTCAGTACAGAGGAACTACAGAGCAGTTATGGACATTTGTTTTGGTTCTTCTTTGGCATGGGGTAAACCAGGCTTTCTCAATCACACCCACATACTGAAAAGCCAAGCTCCGCCCCTGCCCCCGCCCCCGGGCTGCTCCGCGGACAGATTTAGCACCATGACTGCAGCGTGCCCTCAGTTGAACCCCAGCATCTGATCTGCTGGCATTTGGGAGAGATTTGGTATTTAGTTAAATCGTTTCATTGAGAAATAAATCTTTATGTTTGTCACATTGAAGGAGAAAGTGTGGCCTTTCCTTCTGGGCAGCCGGTGTTTTTGTTTCTCTGTCCTTTTCTCCGTCAGTGAGAGTGGACTTCAGGATCTGGGTCTGTTTTGAATCTCTGATGATTCTACCAAGTAATTCCCAGTTTAGACGGGCGCCTTAACCTCGGCCTCATGCTCGTCTGGTGGGCAAAAGGCTTTTTATCATTAATGGTCTATGATCCAGTGGATTTCATTATGTTTTGAACGTAGTGGCCTGAGAGGAGCATTTGCCAGAGGTTTTTAAATATGGTGACCAAAACGAAGCTAATTAATATTGTTTTATATGGATTATTATACTGCATTTGGGGCTTTTCACTGACCTGAGCTTTAGTCAGGCCAAGGCAAGTTTATTTACATAGCACTTTTCATACACAGCTGTCATTCAAAGTGCTTAATAAATGGGAAAATTAAGAGTCATTTGATAAAGTAAAGGAGAATAGAAATTAAAAACTTGATTAAAACAATTGATTTAAAAGGGAAAATCACTAAATTAAAAATCTAATTAGAAATTAAATCAGGATAATTACATTTTTTTTATTCAAAATTAGAAATTAAAAGCTAAATTAGGATAAAAAAGGTGTCATTATGGAAGACAAGGGCTAGAATGCTAACAGTGTTTTAAACTGCACTGAAAGCTGCTCAAATAGGAAAATTTTGAGTCTGGATTAAAAAAATCTTTTTGCATTGAGTGACTTTGTGCCTCAGTTATGTTTATTTGTATTAAAAGAAATGATGAAACATTCCATTTTGTCACTACCAAAACAGTCATAACTCCACTGAACTGACAATTTTGGCTCGTTTTAAGCAGAACTCAAAAACACAGCCAGTACATGACCACCAATTATTTCTCTGCCCAACAGCTACCAAACTGCTTGTACTCACTCATGGCAGGTCCTCAAACTCCACTGCTCAGCAATACTGACCCGCACTCCTCTCTGTGTTGTTTTTTCATCCCTCGTTCCTCCCATAGAGTCCCATTTATTTTTAACAACAACTAGCAACCACTTGGCAATCCTCTAACAACCACTCATTAAACACCCCTCATGCCATAGCAACTGCCTAGAAACACCTTAGCAACCGCCTAGCAACAAACTTCAGCTGCGCAACCTGTTCTGAGTGATCCAACAATGAAAGAAGGCTCGTGTATCTGTTACACAGTGATAGGAAACACAGTAGCTCACAGAAAGCTCCAATTCTATATGCTGATGTTTGGAAAATGTAGTATTTTGAATAATTTGGGATTAATATTTTATACCTCAGCTATTTTGACACAATATGTTCAGGCCCTGTTTAAAAAAAAAAGTTTGGACACCCCTCTGCAGCCTATCTGTTGCTGCACATGTCCATCAATGCAAATGGAGCACCACAGGACCATCACTGGCATAATTCTGATACCATTGTAGTGGTGTTTGGGTTTTTATTCAGGTCAGCTAGGTGGAGAGCAGCCCACCTCCCAAAAATATCCAGCCTCTGTGAAGGTTTAGAAGAGGGGTGCAAAACTCTGGTTCTGGAGGGGAGGTGTCCAGTACAGTTTGATGATTTGCCCACTCAAACACACCTGATTGCACTTATCTGTAAATTGGCAGGTTTAGTGGGTGAGTTTGAGTAGGGAAACCTCCAAACTGTGCTGGACACTGGCTCTCTAGGACTGGAGTTGTGCACTGGACAGATGGAAGAACAGATAGTTTGATAGATGGATGGATGAATCCAGACAGTTGAATGGACAGATGGATGGATAGATGGACAGCTGGGTGGACTGATGGATAGATTGGTGGATGCATTAATAAAGGATGGATGGATGGATGCACGGTTTTATTGATTGATGGAAAAACTGAAAAATGGCTGAATGCATAGATCGACATCGACAGATGGATGGACAGACAGATGGATGGATGGACAGATGAATGATTGGATGGATGGACAAATGGACAGATGGATGGATGGAGAGCCAGACAAATGATGAATGGGCAAACAGAGGGATAGACAGCCAGGAGGATCGATGGATAGATGGATAGATCTGTGAATGATGGATGGATGGACAGACGAACTGGTTGATGGATGGACTCATGGACAATCAGTACAGATGTACAGATGGATGATTGAATGAATGATTGGATGGACAGATGGTTGGGTAAATTGATTATTCAGCAGATGGATAGACAGATGGATGGATGGTTGGATGGACAGATAGTTGGGCAAATGGATGAGTTGACTGATGGCTAATAGATGGATGAATGGACAGATGGATGGTTGAATTGATAGAAGAATAGATGGTTGGGCAAATTAATGAATGGACAGATGGATGGATAAACAGATAGGTGGATGAATAGACAAATGGATGGATAAACAGATAGATGGATGAATGGACTGATGGATGGATGAATTGACAGATGGATGATAAACAGAAAGATGGATGAATGCAGAAATGGATGGATAAACAGATAGATGGATGAATTGACTGATGGATGGATAAACAGACAGATGGATGAATGGAGAAATGGATGGATAAACAGATAGATGGATGAATTGACTGATGGATGGATAAACAGATAGATGGATAAATAGACAAATGGATGGATAAACAGATAGATGGATGAATGGACTGATGGATGGATAAACAGATAGATGGATAAATAGACAAATGGATGGATAAACAGATAGATGGATGAATGGACTGATGGATGGATGATAAACAGATAGATGGATGAATGGAGAAATAGATGGATAAACAGATAGATGGATGGATTGACAGATGGATAAATAGATAGGTGGATGAATGGACTGATGGATGGATAAACAGATAGATGGATGAATGGACTGATGGATGGATAAACAGATAGATGGATAAATAGACAAATGGATGGATAAACAGACAGATGGATGATAAACAGATAGGTGGATGAATGGAGAAGTGGATGGATAAACAGATAGATGGATAAACAGACAGATGGATGATAAACAGATAGATGGATGAATGGAGAAATAGATGGATAAACAGATAGGTGGATGAATGGACTGATGGATGGATAAACAGATAGATGGATGAATTGACGGATGGATAAACAGATAGATGGATGAATTGACGGATGGATAAACAGATAGGTGGATGAATGAACAGATGGGTGGTTAAATGGATAGTTAGATGGATAGATAATTGCGTAAATGAGTGAATTGACGGATGGATGGATGGACAGGTGGACGGATGGGTTGAACTGCCTTTATTGATCCCTCAGGGGAAATCTGGGTGCTACCACAGCAATAAACATTATGTTGAACAGATCCATCATATGACATCATGCATTAATTACACTGATTGACTGCAGCACTGCTCTGCGCTTCACTCTCTCTGACAGTCTGAAGGAAATGTCTGATGGCACAATGACATAAAGCTGCGGGGCCAAAAACTATATGAAGTAGTGGAATAAAATTTGTGGTGAGTTCAGTCAAATCCCAAAATAAGTTTGATATTAAAGTGTAATAAACTGAAAGATCTGCTAATGAAGAGAATTTCTCTCCTTTTTAAGCCTTTTTTTGGTGAATTTCTCCCACAGAAAAAAGACACAAGGTTGAAATCGAAGTTACTCGTTTTGCATGACTAATCAGTGATAATGTGATATGAATAGCTCCTCCTGGCTGATTTCCCCTATTCAGCGCTGGGGGAGGGGGTTAGAGGGCAGAGACAGAGAAACATTATAATGTCAGAGCTGATAAAGTTTCTGATTGCTAAATGAAGAGGTCAGCGAGCAAATTGGAGAGCGACCTGACAGCGAGGATATCGGCCACCATGTTGAACTCTTTCACATTTGGGGGGCTCGTCCGGGATATTTTCATCTCTTCCTATTTGGCATTTTATTGAGCTGGCGAAGTGATAATCTTTGGTAGCTTGGTAGTGTTGCTGTTGCTAGCATGGATGCTAACTCGGGGCTTCTTCTGATGTTCGAAAGCTTTTGGTATTTAGCTTTTACGACATGGCTACACAGAATTACACATCCAGTTGATGTTTACCTGTGGTCAACTGGGCTGGGAAGCAAAAATAATGATAATATCAAAGCTTGTTGTAAACCTTTGCTACAGAAATAGCCTTGAAAGATAGCACAGCCGTAGCAGGGCATGAGCATGACAGCACATACAATGCATGGCCTTTAAAAGAGATTCCGTAGCCTAGTATGTTGAGAATTGATTGCTGTGTTGAATATCTTGTTGACAGTGTTAGAGTATTAGTTTGTGCCTACTGTGCATGTAGCTAGATTCAATGTATTCCCCATAGCTAGCTGTTGATATTTTAGCAAGCCAGCTAATTCCACAGGCAAACTTGCTGTCAGCTTATCTTGTTACGGTGAGTTCCTAAGTCGATGCATTTCAAAAGGCACTTCGTCAAGCGTGCTGAGTTAAATGGATATGTCAGGGTATCGCATAGCTTTCATGAGCTATGTAAAAGGGAACATTGATAAGCTTTGAGTGGCTATTAATAGTGTTAGTTTATCCTGAAATTTTGTTAGCGGTATTCTCCCAACTGTCAGTTAAGATTGACTCCACTTAATTTGAGCTGGCAATATAGCTTAGCTTGACTTGACTCGACCTGAATGTATGACAAAACAAGGCAGGCCAAATGAGTTTTCGGCTACCAGAAAACACTTTGATGGCAACAAGTGCTGTGAGCGGCTGGTGCAGTGGGCCACAGACAAATTACACATGGATGATTTTGATGGTAAGTCGTGTCCCCTGGGTCGGGTTACGTTTCTGCGCTCTGGGCCAAAATGCTTTGAAGGCCTCTGTTCTTGTGTATCTCAGTGTCATGCGGAGTTGAAGATGTCGATCCGGTGAACGCTGCTTTGAAGTGACATCTGAACTCACAGCGATGCTCATTCATGCCGTATGCCTATTACAAATGATCGCTAAGTGATTTCTCTCTCAGCGTGGGCTTTTCTGAGTGTCATATGATGCCAGGTCCATACTTGTCTATGCAGGTTTGTTATGGCTGGCTCATGCTAAGATGAAAAATAAAAGCGATAATCCTTTTTCGCAAGCCTCAGAGGTTAATCACCCTCTGCTGCGATGACTGGAGAAGTGCTAATTTGAAGTCTTCTGGATCATTAACACATTTGGATCTGATTTGTTTGGTACAGTATGACGAATCTGACTTTGTTCCAGACAGAAATTTTGTGGGTTTTGTGCCCAGAGCGTTTAAAAGATTGGAAATAGGTTCATGAAAGTCACTGGTTCCAATCCTGGCCATTAAGGGATTTGAACAAAGTTTGAATCTTGGTTGAGTTGATGTAGGTTTATGAAAAAGCTAGTTCGAATCCTTCTGGGGACATTAAAAGATTTGAACCAGGTTCTGGACAACTTCTGGAGTTCCAGGCCTTCCAGCCCTCACTGCTGTTGTATTAAGCAAGATGCTGAAATACTGCTGTTTCTTTAATGAAGAGCTTAAAGTTCTAGGTAACCTCTAGGTGACTGATATTAAATTTTGTGTCGATACCAATTTTGAGAAGCTAAATTGTCTGATAACTGATAATGTCAGCCACTTTAGTTCCATATTTAAATTAGAGCTGTCAAGGCTGATGCGATAATAACGCATTACCACAATCTCACTTTAACACAGTCAAAAAAATTAGCGCCATTAAGAAAGGTTCTTTTTAATTCTATGAATCACTATAGTTTAAAGTTCAAACTGAATGTGCACCAATCACAATCAGATTGTTTTGGAAGTCTCTTTGTACTCTTTGAATTGGCAAATGATGGCGAAAGCCCTCTTGGATGGGCAGTTCTCTTTCAAAACTTCACCAGATGGCTTGCTTGGCTAAACTAAGGCTGTGTTTAGTTACTGTCAGGCTGAGTTTAGTTTTCACCAGAGAACATCCATCCGACAATATCACACACAAGGCAAGCACATCTAACACCGCCAACAACATATTAGCTGCCAACATCCAGCAAATTAAAGATAGATGCTAAACGGATAGGCACAGCATGCAGGCTGATATAGACAGTGGAGGACGAAGGTCTGCACAAAGTATTTCGGATTGCGTCTAACAACTCAACTTATGGGCTGCTTTCAAGAGCCACGGTCATCACTGGGATACAGCTCTATGAAACAGAGAAGGCTACCACTGAGCCTCCTCAGCCGGCGCTATCCCACTTCTGACACCAGTGTAGCATCGACAGACGAAAAAACACAGGAATAGCAATGATCTGCTGTGTTAAGTGTGTTTTATTGAACGCATCATCAGAAAAGGGCACATACAGAACTTGCACTTGAAAGGGAGGTCACCTCTAGCCCCTGGCTTCATCTTAACGGTAAGGGCCAGCGCCAGCCGGCAGCAGAGCACCACTATACCAAATTTTCAAGAAGCAAAATTGTGACATTATTTTACTCACCCTTTTCGATTATTTCACTTCCGTGACATGAATTTCACTCAACCAATCACTGTTGTAACCGACGTTGTCTTGGCAACAAAGAAGATAACAGATTAGCTGCATCTGTTTGTCCTCTGTTTCATCTTGTGTCCGAAATGATTTCAACTGGGTTGCATGTCACCACTTGCCTGTCTTGTGAGGAGCAGAAGATGTTTATTTTTTCACTTTCATTTTTTAGATAAATATGTATAAACATGAGGAGCTTTTATAATGTTGTACACTGCGAACTGACCTCTTTAGATTTATCTAGAAGGTTAATGTTAATTAATGATTTCTTAAATTGAGCAATAAAGTTTAATTGTGACAGTTCTACATTCTTAGAAAAGATAGATATTTAAGGGTTCTTTAGTAAAGACAATGGTTCTATGTAGAATCAGCACTCAATCATTTTCATGCAGGATTCTTTGTATTGTGAAATGGTGAAACCTTTTTGAATAGGGTTCTATATAGCACCAAAAAGGGTTCTTCTACTGTTATAAAATGAAATCATAACAATAGAAAACCCGTTTTTGGTGCTATATAGAACCATACACTTAAAAAGATGGTTGTTCAAAGGTTCTTTAGTAAAGAAAATGGTTCCCTATAAAACCTTGAACACTTAGAGAACCCGTTGCACGATTGAAGCGTTCTTTGCATTGCTGGAGAGTGTGTTGAATATGGTTCTATATAGAACCTTTTCGTAAAAAGTGTTCTATATAGCACCAAAAAGGGTTCTTCTATACTTCATCATCATCACAATAGAAAAACCCTTTTTGGTGCTATATATAACCCTTTTCAAAATGGTTCCATATAGAACCATCTACAGCACATTCTCCATCAATCTGAAGAACCCCTTCATCATGCAAAGAACCATTTAATCATGCAGACGGTTCTTTCAGTGTATTTACTTTACTAGGAGCTCTTAAAGAACCATCATTTTTAAGAACGTATACAACACATTCTCCATCAATCTGAAGAACCATTTATCATGCAAAGAATTATGATGTTCATGGTTTGGTGTAGAATCAGTGGCTTTACTGAAGAACCCTTGAAGAACCGTCTCTTTTTTAAGAGCGTACAGTAAGTTATTGTTGTGTAGGCAGTGAGACGGTTTATTTTTATTAATGATTTTTTCATATTTTTTTCACATTTTTTAGATTAAATAATTGAGTTTAATGGGGTGAATTAGCATAGTGTTGTGCTAGTGTTTAGGCTGCTGTAGCGACTGGTTAATAGTTGCTAGATATCTAACGCTGGTGTATCTGCTGATGTGACCCTGAATGACAGGATGCTATCTGTCCCTCTCGGGAGGAAGTCCTCCGTCCTGCTTTCCCATAATCCTCTCCGTTTATCTCTCAGGGTAGGGAGTAGACACAACATTCCCGCGCCTGAGCTAAAAACAAAAATGCCAATCTGGATGTGTTCTTCCCGGGAGACTTACAACAATTAACAATCAGGCTGTAAAATTCCTGGGAAAGACTTGAATTAATAAAAGTTTTTTTTTGTTAATATTAGAAAAGCTCTGGCTGTTAAGTGGATGGGATGCCTGCAAGCAGAGGTGGTCGGATATGATATATTATTGCAATATTTGAGAATTAACAATGTTTTACAGTCTGTTTTTCTGATGTTTGGGAATTTGGAACACACACAATGAAGAAAAACTGTAGTGCCACATTCAGAAAAATTAGCACATATTAGTGGACAAATTATATATTTTTTTCCAATATGTTAAACTCAGCAAATAAATACTTTGCGCTTAAATTGGTAGAACAATACGATATTTCAGTGTGTTTTTTCATAGAAGATGTGTTAATTTATTTATACTTAGAAAATCAACAAAATGTAATTTTCACAATTTTACATTTCACTGTAACACCAACGATGAGGAAGCAGCAGACAAAGTTGTCCACCAGACTTTGACATCTGACAGCTTGGTTGTCACCATGCCAACAGCAAAGATAAGCTGCAACCTTCGAAGGTCTCACCTCTCGGCCACATACGTCATGAGCACCGTCCCATTTCGGAAGGACTCTTTGAAATGCGGCCAAGAAATGCAACATTCTTCCCTTTGAATTCAGAGGATGCACGGATGTATCCTTCTCAGCTCTAAGCCCTGAGTTCCCATGAGCCTCTGGGTCGCAGGCTACCACAAAAAAAGGAGCAGAGCTGCGGGAGAGTTTTTATTTTAAATGTATGCTGGTCCCATTTGTTTGTGAAAATAAGTACCACTTTACCACATGAACAGCTGTAAAGGGCATTACGAATGAGTGTCTGTCATTATACAGATGACCAGCTGTATTTTTAGCATTGCTGTGTGAAGTTTTCAGCATATCAGTTTCGCTCACCTCGGTAAAGGATTCATATTTTAACATTAAGAGGACAAACAATGAAGGAGGCAAAGCTGTAGCTGAACCCAAAACAGAAAATGCTAACATTACTAGCCAAAGCTGAATCTGAACTGAAGGTACACAGCTGGCTGTGGAGCAGTGGTAGATGGGAAAGTCACTAACGTTAACTATTTTTTGCAGTTTTGTAGGAGCAGAAAATATGTATGTCTTTCGTCCTGAATCCCTTCACAGGCACATCACTGCAGGCTGTGGAGAGGGATAAGTCATGTTTCATTCGCACAAAGTCAGCTTGTGTTTTTAAAATAAATCCCACTCTTTTTATTGACCTCGATAGCTGCCCTCCTCAGCGCTCGCTCATCGTTCAAACACCACAAACTCGGCCTCACATCTGTTAGCGGTCAGGAGTTATAACACTGCTGCAGTTATGAATCCTTTATAGGCCGGGTCATTTGGCGCTGGACGCAAAGTAGGCTCCTCCGCAGAACACTCCTGCTGAGGATGCAGCAAAGGACACGCCTTACCCAGCAATGGTCCTCAAATGAGACACGCCGAGTGATTGGTCATTAAGCTCATGGTGAAGGCTTGTAGAAATCAAGCAGAGCTTGAATAAAAATGTTGCATTGGCTTGTAACATTAGCTAGAAGTCACTAGGGCTGAAAGTTTTCTTGTATTTACAGCGGAGTCGCAATTTGAAAGAGGGACCCCAAGCTCAGGCCCCAATCTCAAATCAGTAGACAGCTCAGCTGATCGCCTGCTGCACATACGATTGGCTAAATTTGTCAGCTGCCCATTCTCGCTGCTTCCTCTGCAAGCCACTTCGCAACCCATCTCTACTACAGTTCCTCATTCATGCTGCGTCTGACTTACTCAGTGTCGTGTTTGTTGTTGTTGATGACTGCTCTAATGGGATGGGGGGGGGTTCTGCTGCTCTCCCTGCCTTAGGCTTTCCATACATCCAAATGGAAGTGCAGGGAGGTCCCAGAAAAGAGCCATACCACCAAATATAGCTTACTGCAAATGGACAGAATTCTCTTCTTTGACGAGGTGGTCCTGACTGAACTGCAGTTTTATTATAGCCTGCATTATCAACAACGTTGTCCCAGCAAGGAGAACTTTAGCGTGTAGTTAGGCCAAGTTAGACCAATCAAAAGCAACCAGACACTTCTGTGCCATGACATCACAGCCAACCGGCAATTCAGGAAAAAAATAGATGTGCTTAACTTATAGGAAACAATCTGTTTAAAAAACGTTTAAATCACAGTTGAAGTTTTGGCCAGAAAAATCTCTATTTTACATGTTTTCTGTCACTAAATTAGAATTGTTGGCTATTTTTCCTCCTTTTTATAGTCACGACCGATTCACCGAATTGCTAGGTCTCCCTCTACCACATGATGCTATCAAGCTGGGAGAGTGAAAGCTAGAACGTTCTTCGTCGAGACACATGAAGCCCCACCCTGTCTTTTCAAATTGCCACTAACAAAACGTCATTGAAGCTCAACACGCTTGGAGGAGAACACTAACTGCTGATTCTGTTATATCAACTAACAGAAGGCTGCAGTGGCTAGCAGAGGGATGGTCGGAGAGGGCGGATCACCCAGAGAGAGAGAGAGAGAAAGAGAGAGAGAGGCAGAGGGTGAACTATGCACGCAATGTGGAAAATTATCAAGGGACATTTCTGAAAAGTCAGGCTGACATTAAAGCGCTAGAGGAAATAATGAGTTTCTAAAGCTCACTGCAGTGTGTGTGTCTGTGTGTGTCTGTGTGTGTGTGTGTGTGTGTGTGTGTGTGTACAGCAGAATTGCAGTTTGGTAATTACCTGAAATATTTGATGCTACTCAAATTAAATTGTTTTGTACCGTGTGTGTGTGTGTGTGTGTGTGTGTGTGTGTGTGTCAGTGTGTGTGTGTGTGTGTGTCAGTGTGTGTGTGTTCAGTAATGAGTTTAACCCTTCGAGGCGGTGTGTACATTCTCCTGTGCACATGGCACAATGTAAAAAGCAAATGTGAACATTTTGAATTAAGTATAATTTAATTTACAGCATAATTTTATTACATGAGACAGTCTAATCGCGATTTAGAGGAAACTAAATAAAGTGGTTTACTAAATTCGTTTATTTGCCAACTTTATTTTGGCATAAAAGACAACCTGCACTCAAAAACATGTTTATTAAATGCTATTGAGTGGCTTATTATGGTTATATAGAGTGACATTTGTATCAAACGTGTTATTTAAAATCAAATGAGTGGCTAATTATGGTTATATTGAGTGACATTTGTATCATTTGTGTTGTTTAAATCATCTTGAGTGGTTATTATGGTTATATTGAGTGATGTTTATATCAAACCTGTTATTTAAAATCTCTTGATTGACTAATTATGGTTATATAAGAGACAGATGTGTTTATTCTGCTATAACAAGTGGCTCAAACGTGTCTCAGTCCACCTCCTGAAGTGGTTTGAGTGATCAGATTTTTATCTGTTTTAAATGCATCTTGGCTGCATTTACACTTGCATTTTTCTGTGGTTTGGCCTCCAGATATAATCCTGATACTCAGGACACATGAAGTGACCGTGTGTAAACGGGGTCAGAGACTTTGCAATAGCTGAACCAAAGAGAAGCATATTTAATAGGCGTTCAGTGAGTCTTAGATCACTTGCAGGTGTGCCAGTAGGCGGAGCCAGGGGGTCCACATGGAGTCTCCCCAGAAAGGGGAGATAACCTGACACATATTTGATTTGTGGTCATGTGAAAGGCTGGAATTCGTGCCGTTCAGCAGCTCCGTGGCAGCAGCACCAAACATGATGCTAGTGCCGCTAAATGATCTGACCCTTTTTCACCTTCATCTCGCTCTAATAATGAACAGCTGAGAGCTGAATATTCTTCATGAGGCTGCCGGTTAGTTTGTTGTGCATTCATGTGACGTTGCTAAACAGGATGCAGGTCCGTTCACATCAGTGACCGATACGAGTTACACAATTGTGAAGATTGGATCTAGAGTTCAGCCTTTTCTGGTGAAAACTGTTTTTAATACTTAAGACTCACATCCGGAGTTATGAGCCTATGAAGAGGGGCTGAGATACACATCATCTGCCTCTCACCGTGTGGAGCTGGTGGAGTCGTGTGTCCGTCTGCATTCTGTGTGAAACTGACCAATGGACACTCAGGAAATCACTAAGAACTGACCATCACGCCGGAAACCCTTCATTCTTCATTCAGTCCACATCGGAGACTCATGTGAAATGGCGTGCAGAGAGTTTACAGCTGCTGAAGCTGCTGCAGCGGTTCTGGAAAGTAGTGATGAAGATAACGGAGCATTTTGATATGAAACATATGAGGATCATGTTATATGAGGAGCCTTTAAAGGAGGATTTAAGAAGAGATGCACAGATCAAGAACATGGACTGAGACCCCTAGAACATTAACCTCACTGCAAAAATTAATCTTAGCAAGGGAAAATATCTTTAATGTAATCAATATATCTACATGTCCTCATTGTGAGACTATTATAAGAATAATATGAGAACTTATTTCATAGCATTTTTACATATTATTAATAATTTTATTTAGCGAAAGTGTCTAATTGCATTGAACTATTACTACAGATTAGTACAAGAAACACACTTAAAGCGTCTTACAACGTCTTTGGTTTGTGTCACAAACTGTATTTTTGAACAAGAAAATACATGAAAAGTAATAATAAACACTGTGGAAATAAACTGTAAAGCAGACGTACTGAAAGTAAGGCCTGCCATCATGTTCAGCGAAACCTAATATGATTTCTTCATTCTGCCCAGTAATGAGAAACAGGGACTCGGGGTAGGTCTACTTCTCTCATCCACGTCTCTTAGTAAGACATCATTACTGCAGCTAATCTGAGTCCCCGAAATGCTCCACTTCATGCTCAAGTCAAGCCAAGTTTGAGCCACATCTGCTCACCAAACAACGGCTTTCAAAAAACATCAATCACTATCTCTGAATGTTTGAAGTAAGGCCGTGTGAGAGGAGACTGAGCTCTAAAACAAGTGGAAAAGCTCTTACTATCATAACTATTGGCTTAAGAGTCATAATGAGCTGAAGAGGGACGGTTTGTGATTATTTTGTGCCATAAAAGATGGTCAGATTTGTAAGTATGACTGGTGAAGCTGAAAAACGAGAAATAAACACTGAATTTGAGGAGAAACTGACTTAATATTAGTGAAATGATCTGTCTACATTCTTCAATGTTATATATGTATATATATATATATATATATATATATATATATATATATATATATACACTGATCAGGCGTAACATTCTGACCACCTCCCTGTTTCTATGCTCATTGTCCATTTTATCAGCTCCACTTACTATATAGGTGCACTTTGTAGTTCTACAGTTACAGACTGTAGTCCATCTGTTTCTCTGATACTTTGTTAGCCCCCTTTTACCCTGTTCTTCAGTGGTCAGGACCCCCATGGACCCTCACAGAGCAGGTACTATTTGGGTGGTGGATCATTCTCAGCACTGCAGTAACACTGACGTGGTGGTGGTGTGTTAGTGTGTGTTGCGCTGGTCTGAGTGGATCAGACACAGCAGTGCTGCTGGAGATTTAAACACCTCAGTGTCGCTGCTGGACTGAGAATAGTCCACCAACCAAAAATATCCAGCCAACAGCGTCCTGTGACCACTGATGAAGAACTAGATGATGACCAACACAAACAGATGAGCTATCGTCTCTGACTTTACATCTACAAGGTGGACTGACAAGGTAGGAGTGTCTAATAGAGTGGACAGTGAGTGGACACAGTGTTTAAAACTCCAGCAGCACTGCTGTGTCTGATCCACTCAGACCAGCACAACACACACTAACACACCACCACCACGTCAGTGTTACTGCGGTGCTGAGAATGATCCACCACCCAAATACTACCTGCTCTGTGAGGGTCCATGGGGGTCCTGACCACTGAAGAACAGGGTAAAAGGGGGCTAACAAAGTATGCAGAGAAACAGATGGACTACAGTCTGTAACTGTAGAACTACAAAGTGCACCTATATAGTAAGTGGAGCTGATAAAATGGACAATGAGCACAGAAACAAGGAGGTGGTCAGAATGTTATGCCTGCTTGGTGTGTGTATATATATATATATATATATGTGTGTGTATATAAGTGTACAGCATTTTGTATGCCCAACGCCCAGAAACTTTATGGTGGTGTTTTTGTGTGTGTGTGTGTGTGTGTGTGTGTGTGTGTGTGTGTGTGTGTATGTGCTGTGTACACTGAGATGAAAGCGTGTGTGTGTGTAATATTGGTGTAATATTGGTGTAATTAAAGTGGAGTTATGAATCTGCTTCTTCAGTAAACAGATGGAGTTGCTCATCAGCTTACTTTCAGCTTTCATTCCACTGTATGAGTATCAGCATGTAATTACAGAATTTATGAAAAACAAATGCAAAACAGAGAGAAAGTTGACAGGGAGGAAGAAATACGCTTTAAATAAGAGTTGCCAGTTTCAGGCACAAATTCAGCCCAAAGTTCTTTACGAAAGTAGTGTACGAACCTTAACATGCAGCTTATGTGTCATTTGTATGGAAAAATGCAAAATGCACCCCTCCCATGTGCATTAGAGGAAGGAATAGCTGTTGGGAATACAACCCCAGTTCCAAAAAAGTTGGAACGCTGTGTAAAATGTAAAGAAATGTAAATAAAAACAGAATGCAATGATGCAATGAATGAAGTGAGACATTTTACCATTTCATGAAAAACATTAACTTATTTCGAACTTGATGGCAGCAACGCATCTCAAAAAAGTCGGGACGGGGATCTGTTCACCACTGTGTTTCATCAGCTCTTCTTTTAACAACAATCTGTAAACGTTTGGGAACTGAGAGGACCAATTGCTGCAGTTTTGAAAGTGATATATGTTCCCATTCTTGCTTAACATAGGATATCAGCTGCTCAACAGTTTGAGGTCTCCTTTGTCGTATTTTTCATTTCATAATGCGCAAAATGTTTTCAGTGGGTGACAGATCTGGACTGCAGGCAGGTCAGTTTAGCACCTGGACTCTTTTAATACAGAGCCATGCTGCTGTAATACATGCAGAATGTGGTTTGACATTGTCTTGCTGAAATAATCAAGGCCTTCCCTGAAAAAGACGTCATCTGGATGGCAGCATATGTTGCTCCAAAACATGTATATATCGTTCAGCATTAATGGCGCCTTCACAGATGAGCACGTCACCCATGCCATGTGCACTAATGCCCCCCTATACCATCATGAATACTGGCTTTTGAACTGTGCACTGATAAAAAGCTGAGTGGTCTTTAGCCCGGAGGACACGGTGTCCATGATTTCCAAAAAGAATTTCAAATGTTGATTCGTCAGACCACAGGACACTTTTCCACTTCCCCTCAGTCCATTTTAAATGAGCTCGGGCCCAGAGAAGGTGGCAGAGTTTCTGGATCCTGTTTATGTGTTTTCTTCATTGCGTTTTAGAGTTACATTTGTGGATGCAGCAACAAACTGTTTTCACAGAAGGGTTTCTGAGCCCATGCAGTGATTTCCACTACAGAATCATGTCTGTTTTTAATACAGTGCTGCCTGAGAGACCACAGATCACGACCAGCAAATACTGGTTATTAGTCTTGTCCCTTACATACAGAGATTTCTCCAGATTCTCTGAATCTTTTAATGTTATTATATACTCTAGATGATGAAAAGCAAAAGATCTTTGCCATTTTGTGTTCAGAAACTTTATTCTTGAATTGTTGCTCTAATTGATGGTGCAGTCTTTCACAGAGTGGTGAACCCCTCCTCATCTTTACCTCTGAAAGACTCCGCCTCTCTGAGATGCTCTTTTTGTACCCTATTATGTTACTGACCTGTTGCCAATCAACCACCAGGTGTTTTTTTAGCATAACACAACTTTACCAACCTTTTGTTTCCCCCGTGCCAACTTTTTTGGAATGTGTTGTTGGAATCAAACTCAAAATGGGCAAATATTTTTCAAAAAACAGTTTCAACATTTGATTTGTTGTCTTTGTACTATTTTGAATGAAATATAGGGTTTAAATAATTTGCACATCATTGCATTTTGTTTTCTATTTACATTTTGCACAGCGTCCCATTTTTTTGGAAATGGGGTTGTAGATAATGGTGGCTGGTTTAGTATTTATACACACATATACAGTACTGTGTGAAAGTCATGGGCACCTGAGAACATTATTTAATGCCATTTGTCTTGGCAATAAGTTTGTTTCTGCTTGGAAAATCACCATATATCATTAGAATACATGTTATTAAAAAAATACGGTAAAAAGTATCTTCTGCTCATATCATAACCTTGATTTTTGCCATAATAAAGTTCCCCTGAGAGCAGCTAGCCTCGACTCTGAGACTGTTTAGAGTGATAAAGTTCCCCTCAGAGCAGCTAGCCCCGACTCTGAGACTTTTTAGAGTACTAAAGGTCCCCTCAGAGCAGCTAGCCCCGACTCTGAGACTTTTTAGAGTACTAAAGGTCCCCTCAGAGCAGCTAGCCCCGACTCTGAGACTTTTTAGAGTACTAAAGGTCCCCTCAGAGCAGCCAGCCCCGACTCTGGGACTTTTTAGAGTAATAAAGTTCCCCTCAGAGCAGCTAGCCCCGACTCTGAGACTTTTTAGAGTACTAAAGGCCCCTCAGAGCAGCTAGCCCCGACTCTGAGACTGTAATGAAGTTCCCCTCAGAGCAGCTAGCCCCGACTCTGAGACTTTTTAGAGTAATAAAGTTCCCCTCAGAGCAGCTAGCCCCGACTCTGAGACTTTTTAGAGTGATAAAGTTCCCCTCAGAGCAGCTAGCCTTGACTCTGAGACTGTAATGAAGTTCCCCTCAGAGCAGCTAGCCCCGACTCTGAGACTTTTTAGAGTACTAAAGGTCCCCTCAGAGCAGCTAGCCCCGACTCTGAGACTTTTTAGAGTAATAAAGTTCCCCTCAGAGCAGCTAGCCCCGACTCTGAGACTTTTTAGAGTACTAAAGGTCCCCTCAGAGCAGCTAGCCCCGACTCTGAGACTTTTTAGAGTAATAAAGTTCCCCTGAGAGCAGCTAGCCCTGACTCTGAGACTGTATAGAGTAATAAATTTCCCCTCAGAGCAGCTAGCCTCGACTCTGAGACTTTTTAGAGTACTAAAGGTCCCCTCAGAGCAGCTAGCCTCGACTCTGAGACTGTTTAGAGTAATAAAGTTCCCCTCAGAGCAGCTAGCCCCAACTCTGAGACTGTTCAGAGTAATAAAGTTCCCCTCAGAGCAGCTAGCCCCGACTCTGAGACTGTATAGAGTAATAAAGTTCCCCTCAGAGCAGCTAGCCTCGACTCTGAGACTGTTTAGAGTAATAAAGTTCCCCTCAGAGCAGCTAGCCTCGACTCTGAGACTTTTTAGAGTAATAAAGTTCCCCTCAGAGCAGCTAGCCCCGACTCTGAGACTTTTTAGAGTAATAAAGTTCCCCTCAGAGCAGCTAGCCCCGACTCTGAGACTTTTTAGAGTAATAAAGTTCCCCTCAGAGCAGCTAGCCCCGACTCTGAGACTGTATAGAGTAATAAAGTTCCCCTCAGAGCAGCTAGCCCTGACTCTGAGACTGTATAGAGTAATAAAGTTCCCCTCAGAGCAGCTAGCCCCGACTCTGAGACTGTTTAGAGCGATAAAGTTCCCCTCAGAGCAGCTAGCCTCGACTCTGAGACTTTTTAGAGTGATAAAGTTCCCCTCAGAGCAGCTAGCCCTGACTCTGAGACTGTATAGAGTAATAAAGTTCCCCTCAGAGCAGCTAGCCCCGACTCTGAGACTGTTTAGAGCGATAAAGTTCCCCTCAGAGCAGCTAGCCCCGACTCTGGGACTTTTTAGAGTAGTAAAGTTCCCCTCAGAGCAGCTAGCCTCGACTCTGAGACTTTTTAGAGTTGTAAAGGTCCCCTCAGAGCAGCTAGCCCTGACTCTGAGACTTTTTAGAGTGATAAAGTTCCCCTCAGAGCAGCTAGCCCTGACTCTGAGACTTTTTAGAGCAATAAAGTTCCCCTCAGAGCAGCTAGCCCCGACTCTGAGACTTTTTAGAGCGATAAAGTTCCCCTCAGAGCAGCTAGCCCCGACTCTGAGACTTTTTAGAGCGATAAAGTTCCCCTCAGAGCAGTTAGCCCCGACTCTGAGACTTTTTAGAGCGATAAAGTTCCCCTCAGAGCAGCTAGCCCTGACTCTGAGACTTTTTAGAGCGATAAAGTTCCCCTCAGAGCAGCTAGCCTCGACTCTGAGACTTTTTAGAGTGATAAAGTTCCCCTCAGAGCAGCTAGCCCTGACTCTGAGACTTTTTACTTGACAGATAGAGAAGTGTGATTGGTCACTCCACAGAATACGTTTCACTGCTCCAGAGTCCAGTGGCGGCGCTTTTCTCCACTCCATCCGACGCTTGGCTTTGTGCATAGTGATCTTAGGCTTGTGTGCAGCTGCTCAGCCATGGAAACCCATTTCGTGAAGCTCCTAATGTGCAGTTCTTCTGCTGATGTTGCTTCCAGAGGCAGTTTGGAGCTCTTTAGTGATGATTCAACAGAGGATAGACACTGTGAGCTTCAGCACTCGGCGGTTCCACTATGTGAGTTTGGGTGGTCTAACCGCTTCGTGGCTGAGCTGTTTTGCTCCTGGATGCTTCCATTTCACAATAACAACACTTACAGTTGTCTGGGGCAGAACTAGCAGGACGGAAATCTCACAAACTGACTTGTGGCAGATGTGGCGTCCTGTGACAGTGTTTGTCTATCTAGACTGCAAGGCTGTGTGCTTAATTTGAACCTTTTGTCTGTTTAATGTCTGTCAATGTGTTAGTTTAACCATTTCCTGCCCTCTCTTTGTGGATGTCCAGTATAATCTGTATTTTTCAACCAATACCTGCTTAAATCAATACTTCATTAAATTAATCAATGATTTGTTACTACTGTTATTATTATTAATGATATACAAGAAAAAACTCACTTATTGCCGATTTTTTCTACAGTACTGTAAATGATGAAGAAGACAGGTGGTACACTCTTATAAAAGAGTTCTTTAGTGAAGTCAGTGGTTCTAGATAGAGGCATGAATACCCCAAAAAAAACATTTGAATGCTTAAAGCACTCTTTGCATGATGAAATGGTTCTTCAGATTGATGTGGTAGAGAATGTGGTTCTGCATAGCACCAAAAAGGTTCTGCTATTGTTACAAGCTTGACATCACAGCAGAACCCTTATATATTTTTAAAGCTTTTTTTTTTTTGGACAGCAACATTTGCTTTATAAAATAATATTAATTTATAGAGCATCTTTAAGACGTGTAGCGGCTCACAGTGCTTCACACTCTTTACCTGAACTTATTTGAATTATTGAAAAGATTTCTTCACAATTAAACATCTTTCTTTCACAGTAAGGCAGTTCTGTTGATCCAGAATGATTCACTGACACTGCAGGAAAGATTCGGTCTTCGTTTAAAACAGTGCGCTTTCTTCTGTCTTCAGTGAAGTGTAGGTCAAGACTTTAAAGGCTAGTTTTAAGCCAGTGAGACGCTGAATAGTGTAAGACGAGCCTCGGCAGGCTGGAGACCAGAGAACCAAGCGTCTGTTGTCAGTGCAGCGCGTCACTGTGGGCGTCTCTCGCTGATCGATTCTCGAGTGCAGACTGTAAATCTCCTCACTGAGCTGGAGCTCAGAACAGATGAGGGAACACTGACCTGCTGTAGAGTCACTCAGCCCTGAGCCATCACTGTGTCTGTGTTTGTGTGTGTGTGTGTGTGTGTGTGTGTGTGTTGTGTGTGTGTGTGTGTGTGTGTGTGTGTGTGTGTGTTTTGGCTCTCCTCCTGGATTCTACGAGTCATTTATGTCTCCATGATCTCTGTGTCCTAGAGACAGGTCCAACCAGTCAAGCTCAGATAATCTCCTCTGTTCAAGGCCTTCTGTCGCTACAGAGAGAGAGAGAGAGAGAGAGTGAGAGAGAGAGTGTGAGAGAGTGAAAGAGTGACAGAGGACGTGAAAGAGAGAGAGAGAGAGAGAGACAGGGAAAGAGAGAGAGAGAAACATGGAAGGAGGGAGAGAAAGAGTGAGAGAGTGACATAGAAGATGTGAAAAAGAGAGAGAGAGAGAGAAAGGATGAGTGAGAGAGATGGAGGAAGTGAAAGAGAAAGAGACAAACATGGAACGAGGGAGAGAGAGTGAGAGAGAGACATAGAGGAAGTGAAAGAGAGAGAGAGACAGAGAGAGAGGGAGAGAGAGAGAGACAGAGAAAGAGAGAGACAGGGAGGGAGAATGAGTGAGAGAGAGATAGAGGAAGTGAAAGAGAGAGAGACAAGCATGGAGGGAGGGAGAGAGAGAGAGTGAGAGAGAGACATGGAGGACGTGAAAGAGAGAGAGACAAGCATGGAGGGAGGGAGAGAGAGAGAGAGAGAGAGAGTGAGAGAGAGACATGGAGGACATGAAAGAGAGAGAGAGAGACATGGACGTAGAGAGAGGGTAGCCAAAAAAAAAACTTGTGTTGAAAAAAATGACTTACATGCCCTGAAAACACTCTTTGGCTCAGATCTCTTTAAAACGCTGGTGAATCTCTCTGACTTTTGCTGGGAGACCGTGGCTAGGACATGCAGTATACTGGCTAGAAGCTCACGCTGCTTGACCTTCTATAACAATGTAAACGGTCCATGTTAAGTGTGGTCAAAATAAGGCACCTTAGACGACAGCTGACTTGCGCTTCTTTCCAAATGAGACTGCCTTCGTCTCGGTAGTGTGCAAATGCTGCCTTAAAATGCTGCCTACTTAGATGTCTGCCTCCAATCGGACCACGCCGAATGTCTCCAACTTGGCCTGGATTGGCTTGGGATCCCCCAGAATGAGCTGGAAGAAGTGGGGCAGAAGATCATCTGGGCTTTTCTGGATCAAGCAGTTTAAGAAGATGATGATGATGATGATGATGATGGTGATGATGATGATTGGATGCACAGCCACAATATCCAACCTTTATGTTTACAAACATTCTGATTTGGTCTGTTGCTTAAGTGAATTTCTGAAAAAGTCAGCAAAATTGGGCAAATTAATTTTATTCGATTAAATGTAATTTTGCCCTAATGCGATTTAGACTGTTGTAGCAGGACAAGGCCACGTCTCATAAAACACAGCTACTTAGGTTAATCTCAGGTTAGAGTTTTCCTGTGGACAGGGATCTGTCGATCTGATGGTGGTAATTACACTCAGAACCACTAGTGATGGCTTTGAAAAAGGGTAATTTATTAATACAAGGATATATAGCTATTAATGCTAGATTAATGGGTATGCAGAGAAAACTAGAGACATGAGATTGACCAGATGAACATACTGTAATTAGCTGAGACTCAGAAATCTGTTTTATGGCATTTGAGCTGTTCATAGAACAGAATATTAATGCTAGCATAACAACTGGCCTAAGTTCAGATTAAAAGTGGGGACAGTGTAAGACAGCTGAGACTGACCCGTACGGTCAAAGAAGTGAGAGTGTGAACCTTACAGCCTCAAAGTTTTGGAGGGAGAGTTGTGGTGTTGATGTTCAGAAGGGTCCATGAGTCACATCTGACCGGACCTTGATGGCAAGGCAGACTGCTAACTGGCTCTTTTCGGCTTCTGGTGAGGAAGGCAAGCTCTTGGCTGCAAGACCAGGCTGCAGGTGCACAGTGGCCACTGAGGCTGCTGAGGCGATGGCTTGTCGATGCTGTTTACTTCTGTCCATAATTCTTAACCTGTGTTCGCAGATTTCGCTGTGACCTATCAGGGGTTTCTCAGGGGTTGGTCTAGAACCCTTAGTTCCAGTGAAGGGAAACCTTAATGCTTCAGCACCAAGACATTTTGGACAATTGTACACTTCCAACTTTGTGGGAACAGTTTGGGGAAGAACCTTTCCTGTTCCAGCATGACTGAGCCCCAGTGCACAAAGCAGCTCCATAAAGGCCTGACTGGGTGAGTTTGGTGTGGAAGAGCTTGACTGGCCCTCACAGAGCCCTGACCTCAACCCCATCACACACCTTTGGGATGAACTAGAACAGAGACTGCGAGCCAGACCCTCTCGTCCAGCATCAGTGTCTGACCTCACAAATTCTCTTCTGGATGAATGGGCAGAAATTTCCACAGACTCTCTCCAACATCTGTAGGAAGCTTCCCAGAAGAGTGGAAGCTGTTAGAGCTGCAAAGGGGGACCAGCTCCACATTAATGCCTATGGATTTAGAATGGGAGTCATAAAGCTTCTGTAGGTTTAATGTGGGTGTCCCAAGACTTTTGTCCTCATAGTGTATGATGGCAGAAACTATTGTGCTTGAACCATGTAAAGTCACACAAGTCACAAACATTACTCAAACACTTCTAAAGAGAAACATGAAGACTGAAAAGAAAAAGATATGAGGTTAACGTATTATTCAAAGGCACAGGTAACGACATGATATTTCTAGGAAAACAATTAAAAGGAAAAAATGACAAACTATTAAAGCCATAATCATGTTGATATCTTAACCAAGACACATTTCATATAACACACACGCGATGCTCACTGGTTTTTACGGTGCATTTTGGGAAGGTTCCAGTGCACTGGACCGAGTCTTACAATGAGATACCCTAGAGAATGTCCGAGCTCCCTGACCACTGAACCGGAGAGCTCTTTGAGACCCACCCTTGTTTTTCTGAGCTTTATGTGGACGAAATGAACCAGCAAAGCGGCGGAGTCAAATTTAAACGTTAATCTGAAAGGCTACACTGTACATACAACTGCGTTTCTGTTTATTCGGAGCAAAAAATGTCCAGGAGGAGAAAAAATCTGATAACTGGTTCAAAAATAAACAAGATAACTGCGCAATTGTGTCCAGACTTCACCTCTACTAACCGTCCAACTTCACCACTTAAGCCGAGCGGCGGAAGATCCTTATCCAGGTTTTCTTATGCACATCAAAAAAGGGTGGATGGAAAATTCTGAAGATGAATAGCATGAAAGAGAGGGAGTGAGCTGGGAGGGAGGAGAAAGCGATAAGGAGCGAAACCCTCTTTCATCTGCTTTTAATAAGTGTGACAGTAGAGCGCGGCCTTGGGGTTTTAAAGAGCTTTAACCCTTAGAGCTCCGGAGTTGCTGTTGATTTGCCGTAGTGCTTAAATAACAACACAAATAACAACAAAATAACAGAGTTTATCACTTTGCTACATAATTAACTTCATTTGCGCTCCCTATGGGCAGGTTTGAGTGTGTTCTTCTGACGTTTTGATGACAAAAAGTGGCGAAAACTGGATTTTTCGTCTTTCCGCAAAGCAACGCTGCGCAAAACACGAGCATAACTTTCCATCAAGTTGAAATCAGAGTAAAATATCTCCTCTTACGCTCACAAACGCAGATGTGGCAGAGACTGACAGTTTGGAATCTGAGTTTCTCCGCTTGTTTCAACAAGCAACGAGAATTTATTCATATAAAATGACAGCATGATTTTGTTTTTGCCAGCTGAAGTGATTAAACACCTCTTTAAAAAACGGTTCTTCAAGAGTTCTTTAGTGAAGGCAGTGGTTCTGTTGAAAAGCGGGAGAAAAGGAAGTGAGTGAAGAAGAGAGAGAGGAAGGGAGTGAAAGAGAGAGAGGAAGGGAGTGAAAGAAAAAGAGAGATTATAGAGAGACATGGAGGTAGCGGAAAAAGAGAGATGTTGAGAGAAAGAGAGAGAGAGAGCGAGAGAGACAATGAAAGAGAGTCATAGAGGGAGTGAAAAAAGAGATGAGAGAAAGAAAGAGAGAGACGATAAGAGAGAGAGTCATAGAGGGAGTGAAAAAAGAGAGAGAGATGAGAGAAAGAAAGAGAGAGAGACGATAAGAGAGAGAGACATAGAGGGAGTGAAAAAAGAGAGATGGTGAGAGAAAGAGAGATGGAGGGAGTGAAATAGCGAGAGAGACATGGAGGAAGTGAGAGACAGAGAGAAAGAAAGAGAGGGAGAGTGAGACGATGAAAGAGAGACATAGAGGGAGTGAAAAAAGAGAGATGATGAAAGAGAGACATAGAGGGAGTGAAAAGAGAAAGAGAGAGAGATGATGAGAGAGAGAGAGAGACAATAAAAGAGAGACATGATGAGAGAGAGAGAGACGATGAAAGAGAGAGACATGGAGGGAGTGAAAAAAGAGATGAAAGAGAGATGGAGGGAGTGAAATAGTGAGAGAGACATGGAGGAAAAAAGAGAGAGAGATGGAGGGAGTGATAGAGAGAGAGAGGAAGAGAGAGAGGGAGACATGGGGAGAGTGAGAGAGAGAGACAGAGAGAGTGACATGGAGAAAGTGAATGTGAGAGAAAGATATAGTGAGTGAAGGAGTGAGAAAGACATGGGGGAGTGATAGAGAGAGAGAGTATGTGATAGAGAGAGAGAGAAAGAGGGATAAGAGAGAGAGACATGGGGGAGTGAGAGAGAGAGAGACATAGTGAAAGTGAGAGAGAGAGAGAGATAGGGAGTAAAAGGGTGAGAGACATGGGGCAGTGATAGAGAGAGAGAGAGGATAAGAGAGAGACACATGGAGGGAGATGAGCTCTTAATGAGCTCTATATAGAACTATTTTGTGCTTAAATGGTTCCTTTCGTGGTGAAATGGTGGAGAACGTGTTCTAGATAGCACCAACAAGGGTTTACAAGTTGTTACAAGCTGGACATCATCACAGTAGAAGAACACTTTTTGGTGCTAGCAAGAACCATTTTCAAAAAGGACCTGAATGGAACCACATCACTGCTGTCGGGACAAACCCTCATATCTCCATTTTTGTTGTTTTTTCAGTTTTTGACGTGATTTGAAAATGCCTGTTACCCTTTACGTTGTGCGTAAACGTCATGATAATCGGGCCAAAAGAAACGGCCCAAAATGACTTGGAGATACGTCTGGTTCCATTGACTTACACTGGAATTAAAGTGTGTTTTTTCCTTCTCCTGTAAAGTTACCGTTTTGAAGATACAAGGCTTTGTTTTGGACAGCGGCGAATTATACAACACATTCTCCATCATTCCACCATGCAAAGAACCATTTAAGCATGAAATGGTTCTATACAGAGCTCAACGTTCTAAACAGAGACACGGCCTTTAACAAAGAACCCTTGGAGAACCCTTGTTTTTAGGTGTGCAGTGTTTTATCTGGATGTGTTGGATACAGCAGACTCGTTTTCATGTAGCGCTCAGGCCAGAGCATGCAGAGCCCAAATAGGCGCCAAAACAAACCCTTACATTTACACAGGAAGTAGTTTAAGCGCCTTCCAGGTCTGTAGGCCAAGAAACTCTCCAGCAGAAGCACGGAAGAACCCGTCTGCTCAGAGATTTAATCTGAAAGCGTTGGTATGGATCGTGTTACAAGCCCAAACAAACTCAAAACATGACCGACACTGATGGCTGATAACTGAAACGGTCTGGCAACCGAGGGAGAAATGCCTTAAAGGCAGCGCTGGGCTCAGCCTCGTCCAAACACACAGCCAAAAATTGGGGCAGCCCTGGCCAAACGTCCATATTTTGTTGATTTTTAAGTGACACTAAGTTACAGGGAACAAACTTCTCCTCTTTTCAATGCACATAATTACTGTTTCTTGCTGAATGTGACACACTGGGGGGGATAAAAACATCAAATGTGGCCTGTGAGAAAGTTATGGCACCCATACATAATGATTTTTTTTTTCTTCAATATGTTAAATTGAACAATTACGTATAAATTGTGCTCTAAAAATGGAAGGAAAATGGCATATTTGCCAGAATTAGCTCTCTGTTCTTATTCAAGGTAAACTCAGTGTTGCTTTGCATAAATAAAAGCAAGGAAGGAAAAGTGCTTAAGAGTGAAAAATGATAAAAACAAAAAGTAAAGTAGCACCATGAGTGAGGAGGATCAGCGTCACCGCCTTCCACTGGATGAACAGCAAGATTATACTTTACACACAAAACCTCTAAGATATCAGTCAAACTTTGGGATAAACAGTGCTAGCACTTAGCCTACAAGGGACTGAATTACACACTGTCAGAAATGTATAAACTGTTGGATTCACCGTGAAAAATGTCAACGAAATGAAGTAAGAAGAAATGGAATAGAGTGATACGGTGCTAAAAAGGAACAAAGTGCAGCAACTTAAAGAAATCAGACTAATAATTACGAGGAGGTCTAGACAGAGGTCAAAGTGCTTAAAAGCAAAATAAAAAACAAGGAAATTTAAGACAAAGTGTTTTAAAATGAGCTTATTAAAGGTGCTGTTCTGAAAATAAAGCTCAGAAAGAATAAAATGCGATCATAGAGTTCAATTATATGTTTATTTTCAATGTAAAAATCGACGAAATGTGTCATTTTACTCAGCGTGTTCTAGGGGTGGGAATCTCTAGGCACCTCACGATTCGATTCGATTACGATTCAGAGGCTGCGATGCGATTATAAAACGATTATCGATGCATCTTTTTTCTATACAGCATTTCTGTTTACTCACTGTGTGAGTTCAAGTTTCAAGTTTGTCATTTGCACAACATGTCAGGACATTTATGCATTGAAATGCGTGTGGTGAGGCTCAGCTAATCACTCTACAGAAAGGAAATAAGTAAAAATAAAAATACAACAAAAAGTAACTGACATATATTAAATATGCACAAAATATACACAGAATATATACAGAATGTAGAGACAACATATATTTTAAAGTGACTAAGTGACTGTTATTGTTATTTAAAGTGACTTGATACTTTTAAACCAAAGTATTTGTAACGATCCATAATGAATTTAATTCCAATATCTCTTATTAATAAATCAAATGGAGGTGATGTGGTAAGTGAACTAGACGGCTCTCATTCAGTGCTCTTGTTTGGAGCACGAGAAGCTGCTGCTGCTCATCTGCTATAAAATTATGTTACGGTGAAATAAGATCCAGTGGTGATGGACGTCCACGCAGTGCGTTACAGCTATTCTACCCGTTTTCTTCAGTGATTTTATAACTTGGGTTTTGGTCTCGTTGACGAGACGGGGAGGATCACTGTGTCAGTAAAGTATCTTCGAGAAATACATAGCGCGAAAACCCTGTTTCGCAACGACTGCAGGTCACATAGCAACGATGCATTATTCGCATTCATAAGCAGCGAAGTTTCCTGGTACGTTAAATCTGCAACGAGAGACTGTGAAACACTAAACAGTTACTAAGATGAACTCGCTTCTCTTTCGAACTCCCCCATTCCACCTTAAATGGTGTCGCATTTACATTCGGCGCCTCAGTCAGAATTTAAGGTGGAACGGGTAAATTCGAACAAGAACCTGGAGAATAAGCAACGACTTCAGCCTCGTAAAACCGCCGAACGCTGAGACATTTTACAATAAGTTGCTCTACTTTTGAATAAAAGTTTTCTGGCGGAGACGTGAGGAAAGCAGCTAAAGCTTAAAGCAGAGCGAAGTAAATCTGCGCTCTTGTTTATATTGTTTAGCCTAAACTAGGACATCATCACATACTGAGACATATTGGACATTAAATTTTGTGGCTCCCAAGGTGGTTTGATTTTTGTTGAAAGGACAAAATGGCTCTTCTTATCATTTGGGTTGTGACTCCTGACCTAACCTGGCTTTAACGCAGAGGGCGCCGGTCGGATTTTTCACTCATCCAGTGGTGTTTTTGTTATGTGCCGCCACAGACTGTCCGGGCGGCGCATTTACCCACTTCCAGTTCTGCCCTTTGCGTTCTGTCAACATTACGTTATAAATTAAATCTTTAGAAAATTGATTTTTGACATTGGTTAATCGATTCAGAATCGTTCACGTCCGCATCGTGATGCATCTAAGAATCGATTTTTTCCCGCACCCCTAGCGTGTTCAAATAAATGACTGTAAAAGAGCCTCTGATATTGTGCATAAAGTTGGCTACAATTATTAGAATGCTGCATTCCGATTGGCTGTTGCAGCCAGCAGTTATCTATATTAGCTGTTTATAGCTGGGCTGAAGAAGAGTAAACTCTTAAAAAAGACGGTTCCTCAAAGGTTCTTCAGTAAAGATAACGGTTTTGTTTAGAACCATGAACCCTCAAAGTAGCATTTGTATGCCTAGATGGTTCTTTGCATGGTAAAAACTGCTCTTCAGATTGATGGAGAATGTGTTGTGTAGGGTTCTGTATAGAACCTTTTTGAAAAGGGCTCTTATGAAGTCACAATAGCAGAACCCTTGTTGCTGCTGTATAGAACCATATACAACACATTCTCCATCAGTCTGGAGAACCATTTCAAAGAAACAATTAAGCATGCAAGTGGTTCTTTGAGTGTTCATAGTTCTATGTAGAACCATTGCCTTTACTAAAGAACCTTTGAAGAACCATGTTTTTTAAGCATGCAGGTGAAGTTCATGCCATTACATTTTTAAAGTGATTCAGGAGTTTTGTTTATAACGTCGAGGATTTTGCTGTGTGTCTCTGGTAGACAAAGGCCTACTTTTTGTGTTTTGTGGCTCTATTTTTGTTGTAGCACCATTTTAAAAACAGCTTTAATATATGACACATAAAGAACAGGTTGTGATTGGTCGTTTTGTATGTCAGTCTAACGCCCCTTCCTGCTAAAGCAGGCAGTTATTGGCTACATCAAGCGAAGTCTGGCTTGCGTGAAGCTCTAACACTAATCATTTACTTTTTAAACAATAAAAAGTATTTGATATTTGTTTTTCTTTTGTTTTTACTATAATTGAGACTGTTGGGCCTTGCAAGATTTTATTTTGTTTAACTAAACTTTATTGTCCACCATTTCCGGTCAAAAACAGCCATTAAGTACGAGTGATTTGAGAGAATTGTCCTTTGGAGGTGATGCAGCAGAGCGTGCTCAATAAAGACGGCCAAACTACAGCGAGAACGGCCGCTTTAATCACTCAGAATCCACAGATGAGGCTCAGCTGTTGACTCTTGCCTGAAATTGACACCTTACACCTTACCTTAGGTATACTGTATTGCACCACCAGGGAATTGAGGTGCTGAAGGTGCTGACTTTAGGATTGCAACTGTTCAAAATAACAACAATAATAAACGTTCTGAAGTTTAGAGTAATTTGAGTGTATATAGAGCCGTGTGTGCTTGTTTTAGACTGGAGTGTATTTTGTAATGTCTGCAGTAGCTGCGCTGTTTAAGCGAACGCCGTATTTTCATTGCAGTGAGATGAAAACTGTTGGCTGCTTTGGGGGCGCAGCCTCAAACACACACAAGACAAGGTGCAAATAAAGAGAGTCTATGAAGGTCTGAGTCCCAGAGAAGCCTAAAAATGTTTCTTTATGCTTAAAAAGAATAATCTAATTCAGTAATGAAGCTTTTATCAACTGTCCTGCTCAGTAGGGGTCGCACGACGTCAGAGGTTGTAAAGTCGACAGTTATGTGATGAAAGTCAGGCCAACATGGATTAATCACTGATAAGGTCATGAATAAAACCACCTTTGAATGGAATACGGTAACACTTTCTATGAATGTCACCTTTGTATGCATCTATAAATGCATAATATAACATGTTATAATGCATGCATAAGACATTATAAACATAGTTATAAATATTTATAAAAATGCATTATACATTATAGCCATGTTTATAATGCATTATTAATTGTTAACATAATACATTATAAGTACAGATCATAACAAATTATAAGAGCTCATAAGTCGTATTTGTCCGCTCTAAGTAAAGTGAAGCGTACTGTACTAAAGCCTCCTCCAGTGTTCAGAGTGAGGCTTCAAGTTGAAGTATTTACTGAAGGATTTACTGAAACACTAAAACATTCACAGTAAAGCACATTACAGGCTTCAAATGTCAGAGTTTAAACTAGAGCTGCCATCAGTGTTTTACCCAATGTGGGAAAGGTAATGTTCACCACCGTTAGCTTGGTATTTGTCTTTACTTTACGCTCTCCAAGCTGGGACTGACTTCTTTGGCACTGACATTATAACATGTTATTAAAACTACTTATAATGCATTATATTAACAATTCATAATGTATAATAAACATGGCTATAAAGTGTAATTCAGTGTAATTCTTTTTTATAAATATTTATAACCATGTTGATAATGCCTTATGAATACATTATAACATGTTATAAATGTGTTTATAGATGCTTACAAAGGTGACATTCATAGAAAGTGTTACCGGGAATACTTTGCGACAAGTTTAAAAAGTGTGACTAAGCCAAAGTCCACAGGTCAGTAGAGCAACAAGCCCATAATCACATTGCTAGCCTTCAGGGAATCAGACATTATGGACCCCAGAATCTCGCAATTTTGTATCCTACTTGGACGCAACTTAGGTGGCCTTGCCAAAGTGCTCGCTGAGGTCTGGAGAGTTAGAGAAATTTAGAGCGCCATAACTCGGTGAACATAAGAGTGACTGAGTTCAAACTTTACAGGATTATAGGCCGTTAGGTTTCCTCTCCAAACACACATGACTTTTTATTGTAGTCTTCAGGAAAACAGAGATGAGGATGTTCAATATCTGATCTTTGAAGCTTTGTAGATTTGCAGAGAAATGTAAGAAAAAAGCCGACCTCCACAGATCAGTAGAGGGTGATAGGCCCTGGATCACATTGCAAGCCTGAGATACTGACCCTGAAATCAACGGGCTTCTCACCCATTGTCTCCTCTGAGTTTTTGCTAGTGTCATTATTGTCTAACCATCCTTTTCAGGAGACTCACTTTCAGTTCCTCAAAGAATCTGCAGACACACCTCCAAAGTTCAGTCTTAGAAGTTGGTTGATCATTTTCTGAAGTAATCAAACACATTCAGTGATGAAACACACACCAGAACGTGCTAGACCACCAAAACTGCCCCCATCAGATAAACAGCACTTAAAGCTTTCATCTCTGAGAGAGAGGAGAAAATCAAGCTGCTTCAGATCTGAAAACATCCACAGGTGTTTCTGTCCATCCTTCCACTGTGGGAAGACAACTCAGCGCTGTGGGTCTGAAAGGATGTGTAGCTGTCAAGAAGAACCTCACTGAGAAAAGGAGACGGACACATCAAACAAAGAAGCTGAACGATGGACTGACCACCCCAGAGTCCAGACCTCAACACCACTGAATGTGTTTGATTACTTCAGAAAATGATCAACCAGCTTCTAAGACTGAACTTTGGAGGTGTGTCTGCAGATTCTTTGAGGAGCTGAAAGTGAGTCTCCTGAAAAGAACGGAAGCTGGAATTAAACACTCAAAAATGTTGATCTTGCATTTCGTTGTTGAAGCTTCTTTGTGATTTTGTTGTTTCCCGTGTGTGTTTAGCCGTGTGTTTTAGAAGTGATGCTGTAGTGTGAGGTGTTTCCAGGCTGCAGACATTTGACTAACAGGTTGTAATTTTCAGCCTGGGAGTTGTCGTCATAGCGATGACAGTAATGAGTGTGTTTGTGTGCTTTATTTGCATATGGGTTAGTGTGCACTTGTGTGTGTGTTTATCTGTTTGTGCTGAATGTGCAGAGGTGTTTGTGTTTGCATATTGATGATCCTGTGTGTGTGTGTGTGTGTGTGTGTGTGTGTGTGTGTGTGTGTGTGAGCTGTCAGTCGTATCTTCTCCGGCTCCTCAGCACACACCCCTGTGCTCCATGAAGCCCTGGTTCTCCTGTCACTGACGATAAAAATATACGGAAAAAGTCTCTAAAAACTCGAAAACTTTGCGCACAGCAGCTGCTGCCTCAGTCTTTATCCACCCTGGTACTGTTTTCACTCATATGCCCGTATGGTGAGCTATTACAGGTACAAAGTCAAAATACTGTTATAAACAGGCTGTGATTTGTTAAGAACTTCAATTTCTGCTGGAGTTTTTAAACACTGTGTCCACTCACTGTCCACTCTGTTAGACACTCCTACCTCGTCGGTCCACCTTGTAGATGTAAAGTCAGAGACGATAGCTCATCTGCTGCTGCACAGTTTGTGTTGGTCATCCTCTAGTCCTTCATCAGTGGTCACAGGACGCTGCCCACAGGACGCTGTTGTCTGGATATTTTTGGTTGGTGGACTATTCTCAGTCCAGCAGTGACACTGAGGTGTTTAAAACCTCCAGCAGCACTGCTGTGTCTGATCCACTCAGACCAGTGCAACACACACTAACACACCACCACCACATCAGTGTTACTGCAGTGCTGAGAATGATCCACCACCCAAATAGTACCTGCTCTGTGAGGGTCCATGGGGGTCCTGACCACTGAAGAACAGGGTAAAAGGGGGCTAACAAAGTATGCAGAGAAACAGATGGACTACAGTCTGTAACTGTAGAACTACAAAGTGCACCTATATAGTAAGTGGAGCTGATAAAATGGACAGTGAGTGTAGAAACAGGGAGGTGGTCAGAATGTTATGCCTGATCAGTGTATATACTTGTATGTGTAACAGTAACAACAAACAGAACCTCTATGTATGAATATGTTGTTGTGTCCACCCCGTTAAGGGCAGTGATGTTGGCTGGCTATGCCAGTGTGGCTCAGTGTGTATCACTATGTAAAGCATAAGCAGCTGTTTGTATTAGTTGTAGCACAGCGTGTGAAGTTCCAGAATTGTCCTAGGGAAGTGATACAACAGAGCATGCCTAATAAAGACGGTCGGACTGCAGTGAGAATGACCGCTTTAATCACTCGGAGTCCCCAGACGAGGCTCAGGTGTTGAATCTTGCCTGAAATTGACACCATATGATTAGACCAATGCAGCAAAGTTATGATGTTATTATTATAGTCTGACAGTGTCTGTGTTCACTGACTGAATGCATGAATGGCTGCTTTGCTTACAGAGTAATACTGTGGTATTTTTATTTATAGTCACATTATTCTTTGTATTAGAGACCACTGTGAGTTATTTATTCAATTTCCAGTCAAAAACAGCCATTAAGCACAAAGAGAGAGAGAGAGAGAGAGAGAGAGAGAGAGAGAGAGAGAGAGCGTGGAGAGAGAGCATGGAGAAAGAGAAAGCGTGTGGCACAAGAGAGCAAGAAGGAGAGAGAGAGGGGCAGATAAAATGTGCGTGAAAGAGTGAGAGGGAATGTGCGGCACTCTAGAGCGAGAGAAAAACAAAGAGAGGAAGAGTGAAATCCCACGGTGCAAGAGAGAGAGTTGGGCAGCGAGAATGAGAGAGTTAAAGAGTGAGAGACTTATAGGTTATAGGGAGAGTTAGAGAAAGAGTTACAGAGAGAGAGAGAGACAGAGAGAGAGAGAGAGAGAGAGAGAGTTGTAGAGTTAGAAGGCGGTAGAAAAAGAGAGAGAGAGTAGTGGGAGTGAGTTGTAGAGTTAGAGAGAGAGAGAGAGAGAGAGAGAGAGAGAGAGAGACAGAGAGAGTTGTAGAGTTAGAGGGAGAGAGAGAGAGAGAGAGAGACAGAGAGAGTTGTAGAGTTAGAGGGAGAGAAAGAGAGAGAGAGACAGAGAGAGGCAGAGAGAGAGAGAGAGAGAGACAGAGAGAGAGAGAGAGAGAGGCAGAGAGAGAGAGAGAGAGAGAGAGAGAGACAGAGAGAGAGAGAGGCAGAGACAGAGAGAGAGAGAGAGAGAGAGAGAGGCAGAGAGAGAGACACAGAGAGTTAGAGGGAGAGAGAGAGAGACAGAGAGAGAGAGAGAGAGAGAGAGAGAGAGAGAGTTGGCTGGTTTTCCGCTGAGAGAGTGAAACACTTTTATCAGCTTCCAGAAGCTTCTTTTGTTTCTCCAGCTGCCCGAGCAGCTTAAAGCGATCTCTCTCATACAGGTCGGAGGTCAAAACATCAGCCGTCCTCCAAACCCTCCGGAATTCCAGAAAAATTCCCACTCGGCTCTGCTGGGTTCTAGCTAATCAGTTCACATCGTCTGAATGTGGGTGAGCTCAGTATTTCTGTCTGAGCTGTTCACTGTGCTCAGTGATTTATTCTCTCACAGGTGCCGTCAGACACTGCATTACTCTACAGAAATATATGAAACACATATAAAACACATCCACACTGACTGTCACGTTCATCATTTTACAACAGAAACAAACAGAAGAAGTTCAGAACTCAAACCTGTCCATGCAAAATGTAAATCGAATGTAAATGTAATAAAATGCAGTGTTCAAAATTACAAAAATAACTTTATGCTTTTAAGGTTTAATTGCAAGCAGCAAAATGATAATAATAAAACAAAGCAAAAAATAAAAGACAAATAAACAAAAGAGGGGTTTAATGCCGGGCAAAGACCAGCTCATGATGCAAGGTGATTCAGGAAGATTCATCTGTTTTCAAAGCGCCATATTTTTACAACCGTGAGGCGCCTGGGAACCAATCACAATCCAACTGAAAGAGGGGGTCATAGAGTTTCTGACTGTCAGTGGAAGATGGCTCCCTTCAGTCTGAGAGGAGATGAGACCCCTGAGCAGAAAGCGTTCTGCGTTCTCCACTTCAATAAGAGTGAATCCGTCATAACTGTGCAGTGTGATTTTCATGGGCAGTGAAGCTCCAACAGCTCAGAGCGTTCGGCGTTGGTTCCACAACACTGGATGATCTCCGAAATCACACTGAAAGAGCCGTGAGTGCAGCGACACCCGACACGCTCAATCCAGTATGGGATGAGTTTGACTATGGTGTTGATGTTGTCTGTACAGCTGGAGGAGGTTCAGACTGAGACCTTGTACAATTACATAATAAACTTTATGCTCATTTAAACCATTTACAGTTTACTGCATTGTTCTGTAATGATTTACAAAAGAAATAAATCATTTTGAAACTGGATAAATCTTTTTGAAGCACCCTTATATATATATATATATAGAGAGAGAGAGAGAGAGAGAGGGGCAAAAAATACATTTATCCTATAGTTTATCCTAAAAAATTCAAATAATAACAGAATGCAAAATACAGATTATTGATCTGTTAATTTATTGTTCGAAGTTCAATGAACTCAAAATTTTAGAACAACTAGGTTACTAACTTTTTTAAGATAAATTCTATATTTATAATATATATAATATATATATATATATATGTATATACACACAGCATGTATATATACTGTGTGCACATATTTATATATACATACACACAGTCACATGCAAGCATTTGGACACTCTGGTCAGATTACATGTTTTGCAAATTTTCTAAGTTTATCATTTTTAACTGACGCAACTGACATTAGGCAGTTCTGGCTGATACTTTGTTACGTAAGCTTTTGTTTATTCACGCTTGGGTCACTGTGCACCCAGTGCTGCTTTTCAAGGATATTGCGCTTGGAGAAATTGGAGGAAAGGACACTGGAGGCCAAGATGCCACAGTGGTCCCTGCTTAGAGTGAAGTTCAGGGTGTTTTCAGTGATAATAAATAAAATGTGTTGCAGATACAGATGATGCTACAACTTTACAGGTTTTCTAATTGTTTACCGGACGGTTTTCTATAATTTATAGGAATGAAGAAATGAAAGATGGACAGAGCTGTCGAAGATTCTCAGATGACTGAGAGAACTGCAGAACATCAAGAAAGATGATCTAATAAAATGAATACAGCTCTGATGAAATAAAAATAATTTTAAATAGATCATTTATGTGGTATTTATAATTCAGTGACATGAATGCTTTTTTCAACATAGGTTACATATTGAATAAAAATCAAAACAAATCAACAGACTTTATTGCCTAAATTATAACATTTGTCTTCACTCTATAATATTAATTTGTGTATAAAATAGCGCAGATTATTAATATGACAGATGATTGTGAACCTCTTTAGCAGAATTGTGGGTAGAGGAGAAAACAGCGTTTTTAGTACCTGCTGCCCTCTTGAGTTTGCCTCACTCACTCACTAATGGTCAGGCATTTGGTTGTCTTGCTGTGAGAAGGGTTGTGGTCATTATTCTGACCCCTCAATGAGCTGCAGTTCTGCGACAGTGCTGCTCAAGCTGCCCTTTAGAACCTTGCATAATTCCAGTTGGCTGGTGTTGTAATGTGTTTGTCTTTGCTTTTTAGGCACAGACGAGGCTGAAAGTGAGCATAAGAGTGTCCGTGGGAAAGGCCCAAAGCTCCTGGACGAGGGAAAGGGAAAGCTTTTGGAAAATAAATTCAGTTTTATAACCGCCTGCTTAACCCGTTAATGTCTCTGAGCTAAAAACTGAAGAAATTGTTTAAGTTGATCAAACCATTTGGATGAAAAATTCATTTTTATCGCTTAATTAATCAAAACACTAATTGTTCTAGTTTTGAAAGTGGAATTGGTTGCCGTTCTGCTGTTATACAAGTCTTCAGCTGTGCAGTGGGCCAATGGGAGACAGTTCTGGACTGCAGAGAGTCCAGTCTACCACTCGCATGCTCTGATTATGCAACCGTCCTGTTGTAACAGGTGCAGAATGTTTCTTGCTGTTGTCATGTTGAAATAAACATGGATGTCCCTGGAAAAGTCTATTAGGATCTGTTGCTCCAAAATGTGTTCAGTGTTAATGGTGCTTTCACAGATGTGAATGACCCACTAATGTCCCCCTGCACCATGATAGATGCTGAACTTTGAACTTTATGCTGGTAACAATCTGGATGGTCCTTTTCTTTTGTGGCCCAGAGAACACAACATCTATTATTTCCATAAACAATCTGAAAGGTTGACTCATCAGACCACAGTACACGTTTCCACTGATCAGCAGTTCTTCTCAGATGAGCTTGAGCCCAGAGAAGTAGGCGGCGTTTATGGTTGTTGTTATATGTGACTTCTGCTGTGCAAAGTACAGCCTTAAATTGTATCGAACCATGAACTGTGTTTGTTGACAATGGTTTGTCAAAGTATTCCTGAGCACAAGTGGTGATATCCTTTGATCTGAGGGGTCGAAGGTCACGGGCATTTAGTTGTGGTTTTCAGCCTTTTCCTTTATGCACAGAGATTTCTCTGGATTCCCTGAATCTTTTGATGATATTCCTACACTGTACAGGATGAAATTCCTAAAATTCTGCAGTCGCTTTCAGAAGAACGTTATTTTCAAACTGTTGGATTTTTTGTTGATACATTTCTGGCATCACTGGCGAGTCTCAGCCTTTCCTGGATGCTTCTTTTATGCCCAAGCATGATTACATCACCTGTACATTGCACAGTCTTAAATTTCTCCTGCACCAAATTTTTGGCACATGTTGCCAAAAATGCTGGAAGGTTGGGATGCTGAGGGATTTACAACACCACAGATTTCAAAATTGTTTAACTTTATTTGGAGTGTAGAGATTTTGTGTGTTGTAGGTTTGAGCAGTATCTATTTTCTCATACCTTTAATATGTAAAAGTTGAGCTGCTGATGATAGAAGTCATTGGGTATGTTTACATGCACTTAATAATCTGATAAGTGCAGAAAATCAGATTGTGTCAATAACTGGTTGAGTGTGTTTACACATATTAATCTGATAACTGCAGAAAATCAGATTGTGTCAATAACTGGTTGAGTGTGTTTACACATATTAATCTGATAACTGCAGAAAATCAGATTTTGTCACTAACTTGCTGAGTAAGTTTACATTTAATAATCTGATAACTGCAGAAAATCAGATTGTGTCAGCAACTGGCTTAGTGTGTTTATACTTAATAATCTGATAACTGCAGTATATCAGACTGTCAGTAACTGGTTCAGTGTGTTCACACTTAATAATCTGATAACTGCAGAAAATCAGATTGTGTCAGCAACTGGTTCAGTGTGTTTATACTTAATAATCTGATAACTGCAGTATATCAGACTGTCAGTAACTGGTTCAGTGTGTTCACACTTAATAATCTGATAACTGCAGAAGATCAGACTGTGTCAGCAACTGGCTCAGTGTGTTCACACTTAATAATCTGATAACTGCAGAAAATCAGATTGTGTCAGTAACTGGCTCAGTGTGTTAACATGCACTTGAGTAATCAGAACTAACAAAATAAGACGTGATGTAAACGTAATATAAAACTCAAACTTCTTTTCAACACTTTTTTTTTTAAATGTGAGCCACTTTACCTAAAATATGAACATACATCATCTAGAAAATGAAAAATATTTAAATCCTTCATTTCGTCAAGCGTGTAGTCTGTTTCAGCGCCACTCCAAAAGTCATTAAACCCTGCTTGCTGACTGACTTCACATATGCGCAGACTGAGAAATGTGAAAGAAATCAGAGTAAGAGTTTACGTGCACCAAGAAATCTGATTACTGAGCTCATATTTTTCATATTTCTTCATCAAATTCTAGGCCTTACTCCAATCTAAGAAATCAGACTATAGTGTTTACATGGCCATTTGAATAAGCAGATAACTACAGAAAAGCAATTATGATTGGATTATTAAGCGCCTGTAAACGCATTCATTGTACCGTGTATGACACCATTCAGCCTACAATACTGTGTATCTAAGCCTCCATAGACAAGTCTTTCTAGATTTAAATACTTAAGGCCCACAGAATAATGAATAGAGAGGAAATAAGCACCCTTCTTCCATAGATTCATCAAGATAAAGTTATATGTGGCAACATTTCCATGATTTTATAGTTGGTCATATTTAATTGATTAACTAGGAGACTCATAGGGCAAAAATGATCTAATTTGAGTAAAACTGCCTCAGCCATCATGCACTGTAAACTCCAGAATCATCAACGCCTTCTCACTTCCCTGTGCAGGAGCGTCCATCATTTTTACATGAATAGAATGAATTTCATCAGATTTCAAAACCACGAGGTTCCACCAAAACCAATTTATCCATTACAAGACTTCCAGTATTGATTGGGAATAAGATGTACTCTACTGGCGGGCTCACAAGTGGGGTTTCCCAGGGTTCCATTCTTAGCCTTATTTCATTTTCATTTTTTATGCTTTTTTTTCTGACTTCACCATTTTAAGATTTTTTCTCACTTGCATGAGGATGACACTCCGCTCCGCAACTCAGTGCCTATTGCTTTTTATTCTCAGTTAAATGTTTCAATGCACACCAAGAAATTTGCTCAATCCTGTTTTTCTAATCAAGAAATACTGCTAAAATTAGATGTGTTGTCTTTTCAGGTCTTGCAACATCACACTTGGACTATTATAATGCCTTATTTACTTGCTTTAGTCAAGGTAGTCTTGTTCAGCTTTTTGTCCAAAATGCAGCTGCTCACAGATTGTTCCAGATTGTTCTAAAGTGGGGAAGATTGGATGTTCATTCTGCAGATCTTACCTATGGGGTGCCCCAAGGTTCCATTCTTGGCCCTATTTTATTGTCATTTTCTATATATATATCCATTTTTTTCGATAATTATTATTATATTATTATATTTGTGAATTATGAAGTGTCAAGTCTTTGAGATCTACCAAGCAGAGGCTTTTAACTGTAACACATTTGCTGTTTGTGCCCCTAAACTTTGGAACAGTCTTCTCATTGACACACAGTGACCGCTTTTAAGAGATGGCTTAAGGTCCATTTTTGTTTCTTAGCTTTTTCGAGTTCTGATTATATGGACCATCTTTTAATTGGGTTTTTCTGGTGTTTTACAGTTTCTGTATGCTTTAGCTACTTTAGTGTCATTCTATACTGTTTTTCACTTAATTTGTATTTTATCGTGAAGCACTTTGTAAGCTTGAGATTGAAAAGTTCCATATGTACAGCATTTACTTATTTACCTCTTACCTGCCTGAGAGTGGGTCAATCAGAGGTTGCCCTGTGATTGGCCACATTCCTGTAGGTGGAGTCTTGGATCAGTGATGTTTGAGGTTTAAGCTCAAACATTACGTTTTCATCTCATAATTGTTGACTAAACTCTTGGGTTTGCACTTTGCACAAATTTCAAAATCAAAACTCCACCAATACGAATCTGCCGACAGGAATTTGGGCCAATCAGAAGAGATCTAGCTGTCGGTTTGTTTTAACTAGCTGGTGCAGGGATTGATGAGTCAGGAGAAAAGTGTTTTTTTAGATGTCATTCATACTACATCTCTTTTTGAGCTCTGGACAGATGTGAGGTCTTGCGGCTTTTCTGAAGGGGCCAGCAGGAAACTGCTACTTTCCCTTCCACTTTATGATTCTGTCACAAATCTGGAGAATAGCTGAAATGTTTTGGCGAGAAACCAAGACGTTTTTTTCTTTTCTCTCTCTTTTTTCCTCAGCCTTCTTTTTCCTCACACCAATTTGTTTTATCTGGCCAGCATCTGTAAGGGTCAAGCTTCTGTCTCACAGCCTGCAAATGTCAACTGAACTCTTAAAGCCGAAAATTCCTGTTTACTCTGTACGGATTGCAAAACCACCAATAGGAATCGAGCTGCGTTAGCGTGGGCCAGTCAGAGGAGAGGTTGTTGTAAGTCTCTCTTTCACCAGCTGCTCCGGTGATTAATGATTTGGATGGAAAGTGGATTCTTTTTATTCTGTCGTTAGGCTGTAAATTGTAAATGTTATTAGCCCGTGGCTGTGTGAACTCCCTCATCGTTACTGGCTATTTACCATTGAACAGGCTGATTTATTTCTGCTGCGCAAACCATCTGAAAGCATCTCGGTGAACCATGAAATGACAGGTACTAACCGCACCTGAGGAAAACCTTTCACAGACACAGACACCGCTCAGATGTGTACTGTACGCAGGGTGGGGATGGATAGGAATGCAAGTATTGGGAATATGTATTCAAAATACAGAAGTTAAATGTCAGTATTCAGTCCAAGTTACATTTTGTGAAGGCAGAATTTAGAATACAGTAACCTTTTTACATTTTAAAGAGAATACATTTGGTATGCTTATCCACTAAATTAAAAAAAAAAACATATACCATCTTTAAAGGAACACCATTAGTTCTTGGTTATTAATTATTTTCAAGCATGAACCAGACATGATTGTTAGACGGACATCAATTAATAACTTCCTTACAAACACTGAGGTGTCTACTAAAGTCTGAGTAGACTGACAAATCAATGTAATCAGTTATTAATCTCAGTGTTACTGAGCTCTGCTAAAGCCTGAATAGACTGATAAATCAATGTGATGATCAGTTATTAATCTCAGTGTTACTGAGCTCTGCTAAAGCCTGAATAGACTGATAAATCAATGTGATGATCAGTTATTAATCTCAGTGTTACTGAGCTCTGCTGAAGCCTGAGTAGACTGATAAATCAATGTGATGATCAGTTATTAATCTCAGTGTTACTGAGCTCTGCTAAAGCCTGAATAGACTGATAAATCAATGTGATGATCAGTTATTAATCTCAGCGTTACTGAGCTCTGCTAAAGCCTGAATAGACTGATAAATCAATGTGATGATCAGTTATTAATCTCAGTGTTACTGAGCTCTGCTGAAGCCTGAGTAGACTGATAAATCAATGTGATGATCAGTTATTAATCTCAGCCTTACTGAGCTCTGCTAAAGCCTGAGTAGACTGATAAATCAATGTGATGATCAGTTATTAATCTCAGTGTTACTGAGCTCTGCTAAAGCCTGAGTAGACTGATAAATCAATGTGATGATCAGTTATTAATCTCAGTGTTACTGAGCTCTGCTGAAGCTGCGGATGAAGGTGTCTGTATTTCTAAGACATGCAAAAAACAAGTATTACCAAGATAAAGTGAATCAATTGACGTCTAGGGGTTCACATGGCTGGTATAGGTCAGTTAGGAAGCTGATTGAGGCAGCCAAAGTTAAAGATGGAGGTAAAGGTTCAGACCACCAAGAAAAGCAAAACAAATGTGACATACTTAGCCATACTTTGCCTCTGGCTGGGATGGAGTAAACTGTTCCAGACATACTGCAGAGCAATTTGAGAACAAACTGTCAAACTACTGTATCCCAGATTTCAGTACTGGTCAGGTTAAGCTGAGACAGCATCTACTGAGAAGTAGAAAAGCAGCAGGACCAGAAAATATACAGCCTTGGATTTTAAAGCAGTTCTATGAGGAACTTGCCCCAGTTTGGTGTCACCTTGTCAACACATGTCTGCAGGCTGGCTTCTGCAATCCATGCACTCCCCAAGAAGAGGCCTCCGTACCTTTCCTCAGGACTATCGCCAGATACCATTACTAAACATTGTTGGCAACGTCTTTGAAGGCCTACTTCAGAACATTTTAGTCTCATCAATAAAAGTCAGTCAATCAATAAAATTGTCACAGCACTGCTTTGTGAAGAATAGGTCTACTGTGTCCACTCTGGTCTACATTTTTCAGAGCTGGCATAGTGCTGTGAATGAAATTCCAAGATGTGATGTTTAAGCTACCTTCATTGACTTTACACAAGCATTTGATACAGTTGATCACTGCTGGCTCTTGTCTACTATCGTGGATCTTGGCATTGCAGGTTCACTGTGGAACACACTTAAGAGCTGTCTCGCTGACCGAGTGCTGAAGGGCAGTGGGGATCCTGCTGGTCTCAGCCACAGGCAGTGCTTGCTGGAGTGCCTCAAGGTGGTGTCTTGTTGTTGTTTGTGCTTTGTTTCAGTACTGTGTATAGTGCGTCCTGTAAAATATGCTGATGACCTGGCCTTAACAGACACAACAATGGGCCAGTTGCCTGGTTGCACCCAATCTGCCGTCGATGCAGTTGCAAGCTAGAGCCATGATTAATACACGGTCCTTAGCTTTAGGAAAGAGGGAACCAGAGTTGAGCTGGTCAATGGTCAATGCATTGAGTGGGTAAGAGCTTCTTAACTCTTCAGGGTCCAAGTCTCATCTGATTTATCATGGGATGCACATGTTATATACATCCTGAAGAAACTGCAACCCAGGTCTTAATATTCAAGAATGGCAAGTTGTGCTGGGCTCCCTACAGAGGTCCTGGCGCAGGTGTATGTGTCCTTCATAAGACCCGTGCTGGAGTAGCTACTAAAGCCTGAGTAGACTGATAAATCAATGTGATGATCAGTTATCAATCTCAGTGTTACTGAGCTCTGCTAAAGCCTGAGTAGACTGATAAATCAATGTGATGATCAGTTATTAATCTCAGTGTTACTGAGCTCTGCTAAAGCCTGAGTAGACTGATAAATCAATGTGATCAGTTATCAATCTCAGTGTTACTGAGCTCTGCTAAAGCCTGAGTAGACTGATAAATCAATGTGATGATCAGTTATCAATCTCAGTGTTACTGAGCTCTGCTAAAGCCTGAGTAGACTGATAAATCAATGTGATCAGTTATCAATCTCAGTGTTACTGAGCTCTGCTAAAGCCTGAGTAGACTGATAAATCAATGTGATCAGTTATCAATCTCAGTGTTACTGAGCTCTGCTAAAGCCTGAGTAGACTGATAAATCAGTATGATCAGTTATCAATCTCAGTGTTACTGAGCTCTGCTAAAGCCTGAGTAGACTGATAAATCAATGTGATCAGTTATTAATCTGTGTTACTGAGCTCTGCTAAAGCCTGAGTAGACTGATAAATCAATGTGATCAGTTATTAATCTGTGTTACTGAGCTCTGCTAAAGCCTAAATAGACTGATAAATCAATGTGATCAGTTATTAATCTCAGTTTAAGTTTTACATTGAATTATTTCAATGTAAAAAGTTCCATGTGTATTACCAAGATATGTTGTCATTGTATTCTGAATACATTACAATTTTATGTATGTTATTATGTTACTGGATACAATCATCACAGCCTATCCGGTGTTCAGCCATCTCTACTTTAGTGTATTTTGCTCCACCCTAACTGCACACTATATGTGCAGGTTCCAGTCCAGAACTGTCTCCATAAGATTGATGATTTTGTTTTGCTGTAAACGTTTTGGATCAAAAGGATTTCTGACTAATGACTAAAACAATAAAGACGAGATGAATGTGGAGAATGAGAGCGATGAAATACTGTTTTGTAGTTCAGAGAAAGATAGAGCAGGAAAGAAGGATGTATTTTTGACAGTGTCAGAGAGATTAAGGGGGAACTAGAGACTCATTTTATCTTTTATGTTCTAAAGATCAGAAACAAAATGTGGAAAAAAATGGTTAGAAGCTGGCTAATGATGCTTTAGCTGGCAATGTCACAGCTTCAGGTAAAAGTGGGTGAGCTTTTTTGTAATATCAGTATAATTCCACTGATAATAAACATTACATCCATAACCAGCACAGTTTTTCGTGCTTGGACCCCTAATAGTTGCAATAGTAGTCAGATACAGCTAGTTTAATATAATGTACATAATAATTTGTAAAGAGACTGTTTATATGTGTACATTTAACTGTATGTGTCTATAACAATAATAATAAGAAGAAGAAGATGAAGAAGAAGAAGAGGAAAAAGAAAAAGAATCTATAAATTTAAAAAATAGTAATAAATACTAAAATCATAACCAGTACATTCGGTGCTTGGACCCCTAATAATTGCAATAATTGTAAAATCCATGTAGCCTAATATAATTTACATACTATTTTACATCCTCATTAACATACATGTTTATATAGCAAAATATAATGTGTATATATATATATATATATATATATATATATATATATTATATTATTTATTTATATATATATTATATTTTTTGTTACATTACACAGAATATTATTATTGTTTTTTCATGCAAAGTTACTATTTTGGAGTTTTTTAAGAAAGTATCATTGGAACTTTTCAGCAAAATTAACCTTAAAAAGTGGAATAAACAAACAAATAAACAAACCTGCATTTCACTTTCTGCCTTGCAGCACGTAAACTAAAGAAGATTGGGCAGCTAAAGGGTCCGGAAGAGGAGGGTCCATCTCTGGGCATGGTTCCGGGCTCCGGTCTGATTGAAGTGACCCCTCCATCACCCAAACTGGGCCTGACCTTCCACTCCCAGCACGTGTTTCTGAGCATCCTGGAGGCCATCGAGCCTGAGGTGGTCAATGCCGGACACGACCACGGTCAGCCTGACTCCGCCGCAGCTCTGCTGACCAGCCTCAATGAGCTGGGAGAGAGGCAGCTCGTCAAGGTGGTCAAATGGGCCAAAGGACTACCAGGTGAGTTGGGTAACCAGGTGTGGAATAGACCAAGTTACCAAGTGATATACTCTGTGTGGCCACTTTATCAGAAACACCTACCTTGGAGTTATGTTCATTGGCCATTTTATCAGAAACACGTACAAAAACACATAGATCCACTATATAGATGTACAATAATTGCCTGTAGCCCATCTATTGCTGCACAGTTTTTCAGCCACATGGTATCACAAGTGACAGGAAATTGACTGAGGCAGAGAAAATTAAAGGATGATCGCATCTCTCTTTACCCAGTTTGGGTTAGAAGCAACAACATTTACATTTACGGTATTTAGCTGATGCTCTTATCCAGAGCGGCTTACAGTTCGATCATTTTTATACAGGTAGGTGAAGGTGGTGTTAGGAGTCTTGCCCAAGGACTCTTATTGGTATAGTATAGGGTTGTTTGCCCAGACAGGGGATTGAACCCCAGTCCACAGCGTAGGAGGTAGAGGTATTACCCACTACACTATACCAACCACCAACAACAAGCTTATCAGTTAAATACATTACTGTGATATTACTGTGTTTATTTTGTTCCTTCTCATTTTTGTACCTCCAGTATTTTAAGCTATACTCTCACTACTAAACAGACAAATGGAAGGAGTGTATGCAGGCATTAAAGCTCGGGATCTGAGCCTTATTTAGTCTCCTAATTTTTTAGAAAATCTCCTTTTACACAATTTAAAAATCAGTTTCAGAAAGTTTCATTTTCCTGTTAAAGTTGCTCAGATTCTTCTAGGAAGCTGCCGTCTTGATTTCTGAACCTTTTTTTTTCTCTGCTCATTAATATGCGTGTCAAAGCTCACTCTATTTATACTGCACAAATTTGTCAACTTTGTTTGACATACTTCCATCTATTGCCCCACTTGCCAATATCACTTAACATGAGAACAGTGACTGACGCACAATACCAGCTGCTCACCTTCTCTGTAGTTCTACATCACACCTTGTTTAAATAGCTGATTTTAATGGGATATATATGTAATCCTCAAAGAACACAGTCACTTAAGTAGCCTATAATCTACCATTTTGTTTCAGAAAACAGTTTATTTACCTCCCCAGTGTTTTATATGTTTCTTACTTCTCTTAATTTATCTAAGCCCATTCATAACATCTGTGTCAAAAACAGTCATAATTCATCTTTGTACAGGAATATTTTCAAGCTTTGCTTTATCCCCCAGAATTAAACAGGCTGTTTTTTTTTTCTTACTGTGCCTTTAAGACTGAAATATGTAAATAAGCTCAGTTGTGATTGGCTGTGCCTCGTTCAAAAAGTAATCTGGATGTGAATGGGTGGAGCTAAACTGCTGTAGGATGAATAGTAAATGTTACTAACAGGTGGATCAGAGTAAGCATACAGCCTTGCAGTCTACATAGACAAACACTGGCCGTAGAGGGTTGAACAGATGAGCTCAGTGACTTTAAACATGGCACCGTCATAGGACGCCACCTCTGACACAGTCAGTTTGTAAGATTTCTGTCCTGCTAGTTCTGCCCCAGACGACTGTAAGTGCTGTTATTGAGAAATGGTAGCGTCTAGTAGCAACAACAGCTCAGCCTTGAAGCGGCAGACCACACAAACTCACCACCGAGTGCTGAAGCTCACTGTATTTATCCTCTGTTGAATCATCACTAAAGAGCTCCAAACTGCCTCTGGAAGCAGCATCAGCACCAGAACTGCACATTAGGAGCTTCACGAAATGGGTTTCCATGGCTGAGCAGCTGCACACAAGACTAAGATCACTATGCACAAAGCCAAGCGTCAGATGGAGTGGAGTAAAGTGCCTCCACTGGACTCTGGAGCAGTGGAAACGTATTCTGTGGAGTGACCAATCACACTTCTCTATCTGTCAGTCTGATGGACGAGTCTGGGTTTGGAGAACGTTACCTGCCTGACTGCACTGTGCCAGCTGTAAAGTTTGGTGGAGGAGGGATGATGATATGGGGTTGTTTTCAGGGGTTGGTCTAGAACCCTTAGTTCCAGTGAAGGGGAACCTTAATGTTTCAGCACCAAGACATTTTGGACAATTGTACACTTCCAACTTTTTGGGAACAGTTTGGGGAAGAACCTTTTCCTGTTCCAGCATGACTGAGCCCCAGTGCACAAAGCAGCTCCATAAAGGCCTGACTGGGTGAGTTTGGTGTGGAAGAACTTGACTGGCCCTCGCAGAGCCCTGACCTCAACCCCATCCAACACCTTTGGGATGAACTAGAACGGAGATTGTGAGCCAGACCCTCTCGTCCAGCATCAGTGTCTGACCTCACAAGTGCTCTTCTGGATGAATGGGCAGAAATTCCCACAGACTCTCTCCAACATCTGTAGAAGCTTCCCAGAAGAGTGGAAGCTGTTAGAGCTGCAAAGGGGGACCAACTCCATATTAATGCCTATGGTTTTGGAATAGGACGTCCAACAAGCTCGTATGGGTGTGATACATAGGTGTCCACATACATTTGGTCACATAGTGTATATTCTTGTTGACGAGGTCATGTTGAAATTGTTTGGACTGTAAACTGACCGCTGCAGGGCCGTGAGCCGCGGGCCGGCTCCGCGGGATTGTTTGCTGTTTTGTGTCTGGAGCAGACGCTGGTTCTGATGCAGCACTGCTGTGGCTCTGTTTGTCTGGTAGAGCTGATCTGACGTGAGCTCCTCCACATCTGAACGGCTCTAAAGCTCCATGAGCCGCTCCACTAAAAACAAATTTGGACAGGAGCTAAATGCTAATGAGGCTAGTGGACAATCATCAAACGCTGAGAGAGGAAAGGAGGTGTGGGGTGTGGGGGGTGTGGGGGTGGGGGGGGGCAGAGGGAGAGAGGGTGAGAGCATTATTAACAATAACATGTATTAACAGTAATATTAAATATTTTTTATTTTTTGCTTTTTAATTTAATACATTGAATATTAATTTAATCAGAACTTCATTATGATGTCAATTTTATTAAAATTTCATTCTGGATGGTAATTTTAAAATAATTTAATTTTGGCTGTTAATTTTATCAGAACTTCTTTCAGGATATTAATTTTATTATAATTTCATTTTGGATGTTAATATTATTAGAAGTGCACTCTGAATATTATTTTTATTAGAACTTTATTCTGGATATTAATTTTTAATATAACTTAATTTGAGATATTAATTTTATTATAACTTAATTCTGGATGTTAATTTCATTAAAAAGTAATTTTTGACATTAATTGTCTTAGACCTTCACTCTGAATATTAACTTAACTTCATTCTGGATATTAATTTTATTATAATTTCATTCTGTATGATCATTTTTTAGAACTTGATTCTGAAAATTAATTTTATTAGAAATTAATTATGGAAATTAATCTTATTAGAACTTCATTCTGGATATTAATTTTATTATAATTTCATTCTGTATGATAATTTTTTAGAACTTGATTCTGAAAATTAATTTTATTAGAAATTAATTATGGACATTAATTCATTAGAACTTAATTCTGGATAATAATTTCTTAGAATTTTATTCTGAAAATGTATTTTATTAGACCTTAATTATGGAAATTAATTTTATTAGAACTTCATTCTGGATATTAATTTTATTAGAACTTCATTCTGGATATTAATTTTTTCAAAACATCATTCTGAATATTACTTTTATTAGAATTTCATTCTGGGTGTTAATTTCATCAGAACTGAATCTTGAATATTTTTTTATTAAAACTTAATTCTGGATATTAATTTATGAGAATTTCATTCTGAGTGTTAATTTTATTAGAACCTCATTCAGGATGTTAATTTCATTAGAACGTCTAAACTTCTAAAGGTAAATTTAAATGTTAAAGCTTCATGCTGATTAGTTGAGAGCTGTGACCTTGTAGAATATGAATATTCCATTATCTGCAGAATGGCAGGTTTCATATTATTGAATATGTTGATTCTAAACAGTAATGTTGGTCTTGCTGGAGCCTCTGGACTCACTGCATATTCATATCTCCACATTCCACATTCATACTGTACTGTTTCCCACGAGTGAGGTCAGAATGACCCCACAGTCTGACTTTTTCCATTTCTTCATGACCGATGACCAGAACGGCTCTCTGAAATGCCTGACCCATCACCGTCTCGATGAGTTATGTGAAAGAACCCCTGCAGGAATTGTTTATAGAGTGTAGTTTAGGCTGAGTAACTACAACAGTAAATGTCAGCTGACCTCTCTATCAGCCTTTGTGACCGCACCATCACCTGCCCAGCACTCCCTAAATTATGATTTGATATCCTAAAGTGAGCAATTTGTCTGCGATCACATTTTACTGGAGCTCTTATTTCAAAGATTTGTAAGGCAGCCAGGTTTCTAGTGAATAGTGTAAATAAGTGAACAGGTCCTCCACAGAGAACACACTACTGTACATTACACACACTTTCTGTTTATCAGGATTATTAGAGTTTTGAAAATGTCAGTTTTTTATTTCTATTTAGTTTTTGATTGCAGTTTAGTTTCAGTTTGTTTAGGTGTATATTAGTACTTTTAATTTTGTACTTATTTTCTGAAAATTAATAGTTTTAGCTTCATTTTTTTTTTCATTTTCATTTAAATTAGTTTTGCAGTGGCTAATATTTTTGATTTGGTTTATGTGTTTTTGAAAACGTTCATATTTATTTTTATTACAGATAATAAGCACATTTTTCACTGCTAGGTTTGATTGTAATAATAGTTTTAGCTATCTTTAATAAACATACAATTAAATATGTTGTCGAAAAAAATAAAACATAAAATGTGACTTGTGCAAAAGTTATGGAACTATTTGTTTTTTTTCACCAAATGATAATTGATTGTAATTTAGCAAAAACAATTTAAATCAATATAATAGTTTATCCATTCATATATATTTAATATGTCATTAAATAAATTAATATTAATTCATTTTTTTACATATCTACATTATTTTACATTTTTAAAAATTAAAATAGTAAACTTTCAAAAAATCTCTATATAAAAACTAGATTAAAAATAATTTAAAAAATTACTAAACATTGTATATGTAATTTAAATTTAATAAATGATGCAAGATTTTTCACATTTTACATTATTTATTTTTTATTAGATTTATTTATTTTTCCTGGTATATCTGGTATAAACAGATACATAATATCTTAGTAATTAATAAATAATCTATTAAATTATGTTTTTATGTATTCACAAATTAATGAATAAACTATTGTCTATATATTTTTATTTTAATACTAACATCACTTTGGTTTCAATTTAGTTTCACTCAGTTATAACTCAAGTTCTGATTAATAAACATCTTCAGATCAGGGTTAATTCAACTGCATGGAACCATTTGGTGCCCACAGTTTATCATGAACAGATATTCAGAATTCAGAACATGTTCTGATCTGAGAACCCTTTGTTGTTAAATGGCCAGTTAGGAGGAGAACATTAACCACAGAACTGGCATTTATTACTGAGCTGCGTTTGTAATGAAAGAGAAATTAAGTGTGTTTTGGAGACAGAAGAGCGTCGGGGTCAGTCTGACAGCGCCGGCCCCAAACCAGCAATTCAGTTAGAAATGGAATATTTCTCTTAACTGATTTGGTCATTTTTGGTAAATTACAAAGCAGTCTACTTCAAAAGAGCTTATTTGCTTAAGTGCAGAGGGCAAAGGATTCTGGGTAGAAAAAGAGAGGCTACCGGGTCAACAAGCCCCGAATCTGCAGCTAATGTTTGAATCACGCATCAGTGACATCTTTCTGAGAAAAGAAAAACCTCACAACTCACAGCTCAGCCCTCACAAATAATCAGGCATGTGTGTGTGCATATATATATATATATATATATATATATATATATATATATATATATATATATATATATGTGTATGTATGCAGGTCTATGTACACATACATTAACTGTTATCTGTTATTTGGGTCATTGACATGACATACGTTTTTTGTGTCCATTATTTTCCCCCAAAAATAATTAAATAGATACATGACATACATCAATTTATTCAACAATACCTTGTTTATGTGAAACAATTTTAGTGCATCTATATCAAGTTCATTTTAGCTTCATTTTGCCTCCAAAAGTCCAGTATGTTGATTAGGTAAACTATCAAAAAAGCTTATTAAGTTATATAAAATTTGGAATAAAATAGTTTGGCATAATTTTACATTTGCAAACTTTAAAATAAAAACCACATTACCAAATACGGCAACTTTAGACGTGCTTAACTAACTGAAAACATTTTTGTCTGCAAGTTCTTACTTCCTCAAATGTCAGGCGGCACAACCAAAAACAAAGGACTTTTATTTTGACATGCTTTTATGAAAGAGTGGCCGGGGTATTGCATCATAAAGAAGACCATGGTGCAATGCCAAGGTCAGTGACCCGTTCACAAGTTAGTAAACATGTGATTTTTGAGTCATGGTTAGAACGGTTCCGTTTACCCTGTCAGGTGTTCTGACCTCAGGAGAACTATGAAAATGTGAAATTATTATAATGATGTTTGTTTATTTGATAAAATATAAGTATAAACTGAAGCTCAAGGAAAAGGTTTCTAAAGGTGCTTTTTACAAGGTTTCCTGGTCGATGCCTGTTTAACTTGAAATTAGTCTGAAAAGTCAGGTGGCGCAACCAGACCAGCACAGTTTAATAGCTGAAATCGGCAATTAAAAGCTTTGATAACTCTCACTGTACTTAAGATATAAAATGTGCATGGATATGAACGCAAATATGTACGCTAAAATAAAAATGCATGTTGTCCTTTTTCATTCAATTTTTAAAAATTGTCATTTTGAAAACCTTGTCATTGATCCAGAACAGCCTGACGTTCCAGAGGAGTTACAGTAATACAGTGAGGAGGTTTAATGGTCAGTCTGAGTGTAAAGTGTGAGGCGTCCACTGTGGTTAATGAGCTACAGCTCTGGGGAAAAAGCTGTTGTCATATCTAGCTGTGCTGGTTTTGATGGTCCTGAATCTCCTACCAGAAGGGCGTGCCTGGAAGAGGTGATGTCCAGGATTAGAGGGGTCAGCTGTTAGTGAGCCGGCGTGGTCAATCACTCTGCTGTTGTAGATGATCTGAAGTGTTGGCAGGCCACATCTGATGATCCTCTCCGCTGCCCTGATTATGTACTGGGGTTTGGCTCGTTCCTGTGAGCTGGAGGAGCCAAACCAGATGGTTATTGATGATGTGAGGATGGACTCGATGATCGCTGCGCACAAGTGGATCATCAGACTCTGAGGCAGGTCGAGTTTCTTCAGCTGTCTGAGGAAGAACGTTCTTCGCCGTGCTTTCTTGGTGATGGAGACTGTGTTCTTCTTCTACTTCAGGTCCCTGGATACGGTGGTGAAACTCCACAGTGGAAACCACAGAGTCATTGATGTTGAGGCAGGGCAGGGCAAATATATATATATTTATATTTGCATGGTGAAAATATTCTTCAGATTGATGGAGAATGTGTTGTAGATAGCACCAAAAAGGGTTCTTCACCTGTTACAAGCTTGACGTTGTAACAATAGCAGAACCCTTTTTGGTGCTATAAAGAACCCTTTTCAAAGAGGTTCAATATAGAACCATACATAACACACACTCTATCAATTCTCCAACCCTTTCACAGTGCACCATATATAGAACCATATATAACACATTTGTTATAGAATCTGCAGAACCATTTCACAATACAAAGAACCCTTTTAGTGTTTGAGTGTTCATGGTTCTATAACGAACCATTGTCTTTACTAAAGAACCCTTGAAGAACCATTTTTAAGAGTGCTGCATATACAAGTTGGGGTTAAAAAAAAGGTTCCGCGCCTCATATCGGTACGCGACCACTGCATATGTTGCCATGGAGGCAGCATGATGGATGATAATCAGAGGAAGATTGCATGAAAACAATAATTATAAAACATGATTTATTTTTTTTTATATTATTTTGTCCGTCACATTAAATTCACCAAATAAATGGAATCCATGCACTAAAAGAAAAATATATGCAACTTATTTGCAATTAGAACCCGCAAAAAAATGTATTAGAGGTGCCAAAACTTTTGCATATGACTGCATGTAAATGACATCTATTCTGATTGGCCGCCCTGCTTTGTGCTTCATTCATAATGCAGTCCAGGGTGAAACAGCTCAAGCATAAATGGGCGGGGCTAAACTGCTGTAGGGCTGAATAGATGTAACATATGTAAATGAGCTTTTGTGACATCGCAAAAAAGTATGCATATGCAAAATGGGCTTTTATTTGTTTTGAAAAAGTCAAAATTTGTTTTCAATGAATTTGGCCCTTCAACAACTCCATACAGTTCAAGGCAAGCATATCTTAATATGAATATGTCGTCAGCGCCATGCTAATTGGTGGCCATAGGCTTCCATTACTTGTTAGCAACATTAGCATCATAACTCCACTGCTAAATTTAAAGCAAAACTGATTGACTGTATTTGAATATATATTTATTTGATGGTTTTGGGTGGGGTGGTTCTTCGAGGGTTCTTTAGTAAAAGGAACCATTCCATTTAGAACCTTAAGTTCCGTATAGAACCATTTTCATACTTAAATGATTCTTTCCATGGTGAAATCGTTCTTCAGAGTGACGGAGAATGTGTTGTAAATGGTTCTGTATGGCACCAAAAATGGTTCTGCTATTGTTACAATGTCAAGCTTTTTGGTACATACATAGAACCATGTACGACACATAGAACCATATACAACACATTCTCCATCAAGCTGAAGAACGCTTTCACTATGCAAAGAATCATTTAAATATGAAAAAGGTTCAGTATAGAACTCGTGGTTCTAAATAGAACCATTCTCTTTACTAAAGAACCCTTGAAGAGCCATCTTTTTGTAAGTGTAAGGACATTTGATTTCTCACCAGACTTTCCCTTGAAAGGGTTCCCCACCATCTACAGCCTGTTCAGACGCTTGACCTTCACAGGGAACCAGAACAGGCTGGATTTACTGTGCTTGTTCTGGCGTCGGTACTTTGACAGCGTCGGTTTTGATTGAAGTTTAAATTCGGTTACTTGTTTTTTCTAAGTTCTTCATGTCGTTCTGGCAGCTCAGCATCGGCTTCATGCCTTCAGATCATCACTGGACACTCTAATAGAGAAACAGCAGCAGAGAAGAAGAAGAAGAAGCTCTTCACTCCTTTATTTTATCACTCAGTCGCTTCACGTTAGAGTGACGGATGTTGTGTAAGGAGATGTTTATCTGGCTGTAATGAGGCTGTTTACACAGTATTAATGAGATCTTTTCTGTCTTTCTTCCTCTTTTCTCTCGCTCTGTCTTCTCTCTCCTTTCTTTTTCATTCTTTTTCTCTGTCTTTCCTCACTTTCTTTTTCTCTCTTTGCCCCTCTGCATCTTCTCTTACTCTCTTTCTTTCTTGCTCCTGTCTTTCTCCTTTCTTTTTCTCTACTTTCATTTTCTCTCCTCTCTTGCTGATTTCTTTTTCTGTTTCCTATCACTCTGTCACTCTTTCCTCTCTCGTTCTTTCTTTTCTTTCTTTCTTTCTTTCTTTTACTGCCTTCCTTCCACACTCTTCCTTCTCTGACTCTCTGTCTCCCCTACTTTCTTTCCTCGCTCTCTTTTCTCTCTCTCTCTTTCCTCTTTATCTTTCTCCTTTTTTCTCTCTCTCTGTTTGTTTCCTATCACTCTGTCACTCTCTTTCCTCTCTCGTTCACTTCGTTTCTTTCTTCCTTTCTTTCTTTCTTTTACTGCCTTCCTTCCTCTCATTTTACCTCTCTCTGTCACCGTCTCTGCCTCTCCTTCTCTTACTGTCTCTTCCCTGTCTTTCTTTCCACTCTCACTTTCTTTCCTCTCTCTTTCTCTTCCTCTCATTCTCTGCCTCTTCTCTCTCCCTCTTTCCTCTCTGTCTTTCTCCTTTTTCTCTCTCCATCTCCTCTCTCTCTCTCCCCACTCTTTTTTCTTCTCTCTCTCTCCTTCCTTTCTCTTTTTCTGTCTTTCTCTTTCTACTGTCTCTCCCCTCTCTCTCTCTCCCTCTCCCCTCTCTTTCTCTCTCTCCCTCTCCCCCTCTCTCTTTCTGTCTCTCTCTCTCTCTCTCAGGTTTCCGTAATCTCCATGTGGACGATCAGATGACGATGATTCAGCATGCGTGGATGGGTGTGATGGTCTTTGCTCTCGGCTGGAGGTCATATAAGAACGTAAACGCTCGGATGCTGTACTTCGCTCCGGACCTCGTCTTCAACGAGTCAGTTCTCTTTCTATTTTCATCCCTACACCCCCCCCACCACCCTCTCTCTCTCTGTATCTCTGTGTCTCTGTCTCTCTGTCTGTCTCTCTCTCTCTCTCTCTCTCTCTCTCTCTCTCTCTCTCTGTCTCTCTCTCTGTGTGTCTCTGTCTCTCTGTCTCTCTCTCTCTGTCTCTGTCTCTCTCTCTCTCTCTCTCTCTCTCTCTCTCTCTCTCTCTCTCTCTCTCTCTCTGTCTGTGTGTCTCTCTCAACTCAGACAGGCAGGAGAACACCCTGCAGCAACAGACCCGCAGGGTGCAGTGCGTACAGTGGGGGTAGCTGCTATTGGACATAGATCTAATTATTAATCTGGCAATGAAAGATTTGCATAACTGTCGTTTATGATTCAGAAAGGGGTGAAAATAATGAGTCATTAAAACATTTCACTGGAACTAAAAAGAGTTTTGAAAGCCCCACTGTGTGCATTACAGACTGACGCATGTTATACTTTATTTTCATAACTATAGCTGTAGAATCTAAACGTGTTCATAAAAACAAAGAAATAATGACCTCCTACAGACTGTGTTTGTGCTTTTATTGTAGGTAAAAAAATAAAATTTATTTTAAAAAATTTTACACACAAAAAACTAAAATAAAAGTCATTGTTGCCATATGGCAACACCACTTCATTAAAACCACCTCCTTGTTTCTACACTCACTGTCCACTTTATCAGCTCCACTGACTATATAGGTCCACTTTGTAGTTCTGCGGTTACAGACTGTAGTCCATCTGTTTCTCTGCATACTTTGTTACCGTGTTCTTCAGTGGTCAGGACCCCACAGGACCCCCACAGAGCAGGTATTATTTGGGTGGTAGGTCATACTCAGCACTGCAGTAACACTGACGTGGTGGTGGTGTTTTAGTGTCCAGCCAACAGCGTCCTGTGGGCAGCGTCCTGTGACCACTGATGAAGGACTAGAGGATGACCGACACAAACTGTGCAGCAGCAGATGAGCTATCGTCTCTGACTTTACATCTACAAGGTGGACTGACAAGGTAGGAGTGTCTAATAGAGTGGACAGTGAGTGGACGCAGTGTTTAAAAACTCCAGCAGCACAGCTGTGTCTGATCCACTCGCACATATAATCCTTATAGCACAGGATTCATTTAACCTGGGATTATTTTTATACCTTGTTTTATAGCACAGGATCAATGTAATCTGGGATTATTTTAGTTTTTAGATCATGGGATTAATATAACCTGGGGTCTTTTCTACAGTTTGTTTTGTAATATTGAATTAATGTAGCCTGGGGTTACTTGTACAGTTCATTTTATAGCACAAGATTAATATAATCTAGTGTTATATCTAAGATTTGGAATTAATATAATCTGGGATTATTTCAACAGCTTGTTTTATAGCACATTTTTAATATAATCAGTTATGTAGCACAGTATTAATGTAATCTGGGATTACATTAATGTCTTGATGTAATATGAGATTACATTAATGTATTAATGTAATCTGGGATTATTTCTACAGTTTGTTTAATAGCACAGGATAAATGTTATCTGCAGTTATTTCAGATTATTTCTACAGTTTGTTTAATAGCATGGGACAAATGTGTATGGTTCATTTTATACTATGGGATTAATATAACCTTGGGTTATTCCTATGGTTTGATTCTTAGCACAGGATTAATATAATCTGGGGTCATTTCTGTTTTATAGCATGAAATTAATATCACCTGGGGTGATTTCTATGGTTTGTTTTATAGTATGGGATTAATGTAAATTGGGGTTACCTTTACAGTTCATTGTATAGCACAAGATATAATCAGGGTGTTATTTCTAAGGATTGGAATTAATATAACCTGGGATTATTTCCATGGTTTGTTTTATAGCACAGGATTAATATAATTTGGGATTATTTCTATGGCTTGTATTATAGCACAGATTAATATAGCCTGGGATTATTTCTACAGTTTGTTTAATATCATGGAACAAATGTGTTCATTTTATAGCCTGGGATTAATATAACCTGGGGCGACTTCTATGGTTTGTTTTATAGTTTGAGATTAATGTAATTTGGGGTTACCTGTGGAGTTCATTTAATAGCACAAGCTTAATAAAAGGATTGGAATGAATATAATCTGGGATTATGTCTACAGTTTGTTTTAAAGCAAAGGGTTAATATAACCTGGCATTAATATTCCTGACTTTGTGAATTTGGATGGCACTAAAATGACAAACATTGTTAATAACTACAGTTACACTTGTTGACTAGTTGAATATTTGTACATAGATGCTAAATGCAACCTAGTACTGCTGCTCCAGTGTGGTAGTTTAGAGGCGTTTGGCAGGTTTAGTCTACAGTCTGAGCAGCTGCTGCTGTATAACGTGTTAATCTTTAACAGTAGATGTCATTTCAGTGTTAGCTTTCTTGTAGCATGGAAAAATATTTGTTTTTGACCGCTTACTGACCTCATAATTCACAGGACTCAGTGACATTTGGGTGGAAAATGTACATAAAACAAAACCTTTCAGCTTTGGGACGTTTCTGTTTGCCTTGGGGTGCAATAGGAGCATTTTTTAACAAAATTCCATTCATTTTTCCCATAGAGAACAACGACGTAGACCTGAAGTCCTTATTTAGGCGGGTTGCAGACTGCAAAATGATGCTAGATCTAGTTCTGGCACTGTATTATCAACGCGCTTAGCCTTGTGCCCTCTAGCTGTGGTGCTTTTGTATATATCAGCCAGCTAAAGCAGCGTTAAGGTCAAAAAATCAAATATACAGTGTACTTTTGTCCGTTTTTCATAGAATCCGAGTCAGAAAGCATAAAAGCGGGTCTATTTGAGATTGTATAAGAACTCGACACGGTTTGTGATGCAGTTAGCATGGTGCTAATTGGCTAATTCAATCACACGTTAGCTGCATTAGCCTCGGAGCTCCATATCTCGGCTGGACTGCGGGGTTTTTGGCTGAACTATCGCTTCAATGAAGGATTTACCGCAGATATTTTCGTATCCATGACGATAAAAGACAAAACAAGTCTGTTTTAGCCCCGATGACCGCATAACCTTTCTTTCCTCTCGCTTTTCATCTCTCTCCATCCGCTCATCTCCCTTCCTGCCTCTCCTACCTCTGTCTCTCCATCCGTTTATTTCCTCCCCCCGCCCCCCATCTCCTCGTCCATCTTGTTACTCTGTCGAGTCGGCCCATCGGGAGTTCTGCTCTTTTTACTCTTCTCCGTCTTCTCAGCAGTCTATAAAGTCATCATCCTCCCTTTCACACACACTTTCCCACATCTTTAGAACTTCCTCTCTTTCTCCTGCCTGCCTAATTGTCTCTCTCTCGCATCTCTTGTTATCTCCGAGCACAATAGTCCAGCGCGGTCCTGTCCAGGTTCATTTCTTCATTACTGTTGTCTTATTGAGATGTGCAGGACTTTTTCTCACACACATAATTCCCCGGAGAAGATTGGATTTTTTTCACTCCCACATGCTCTCAATGGCCTCCTCCTTCCGCCGCTGCCGGGGAGAGAGATGATGTCTTTTGGAGAAATGCATCTGCTCCTCTCTTCAAGCTCCGCTATTGTGCTCCGATACAAGGACTTGGAAAATGTCGAGTTTAGCAGGCGGGATTTAAAAAAAACACTATTTCAGGAGCCGGACTCATTTGGGCCTCGCTAGCGTGTCTGTCTCACCCGGTAGTGCTTCATTTTGTGGCTAGTTTGGCAAAAAAAATCCAATTTGCCACTGAGAGCTCGTATTACTCACGTTTAGAAGCCACCTCTGTTTATGATCTTAGATCTGCAGATACTGACCTGTGAACACGGAAGGTCGCACCTAAAGCACTATACAGGGATTATTTCTATGGTTTTCTTTATAGCACAGCATTAATATAATTTGGGGTTATTTCCATTGTTTGTTTTATAGCACAAGATTAAAATAACCTGGGATTATTTCTACAGTTTGTTTTATAGCACGGGATTAATATAATTTCTGATTATTTCTATGGTATATTTTATAGCACAGGGTTAAAATAACCTAGGATTATTTCTAGAGTTTGTTTTATAGTACAAGATTAATATAACCTGGGATTATATCTACAGTTTGTTTTATAGCACAAGATTAGTATAACCTGGGATTATATCTACAGTTTGTTTTATAGCACAAGATTAATAGCATGGGACAAATGTATATGGTTCATTTTATAGCATGATATTAATACAATCTGGGGTTATTTCTATGGTTTCTTTCTTAGCATTGGATTAACATAATCTGGTGTTCTTTTTAAGGATTGGAATTGATATAATCTGGGATTATTTCTATGGTTTGTTTTATAGCACGGTATTAATATAATTTGGGATTATTGCTATGGCTTGTTTTATACTACAGGATTAAAATAACCTGGGATTATTTCTATGGCTTGTTTTGTATCTTAGATTAATATAAACTGGGATTATTTCTACAGTTTGTTTAATAACATGGAACAAATGTGTATGGTTCATTTTATAGCATGGGATTAATATAACCTGGGGTGATGTCTATGTTTTTTTTATAGTATGGTATAAATGGTATAATGTATCTCGGTGTTACTTGTACAGTTCATTTGATAGCACAAGATTAATATAATCTGGTGTTATTTCTAAGGATTATAATTAATATAATCTAGGATTATTTCTACAGTTTGTTTTATAGCACAGGGTTAATATAACCTGGCATTAATTATTGCCACTGAGAGCTCATATTACTCATGTTTAGAAGCCGCCTGGATCTTTTAGGAGAGATTTTAAAGCTCTGCTGCTGGTTTTTAAAGCTCTAAATGACCTAAAATGCTCCTGGATGTCCGTCTGTTTATGATATTACAGCTGCAGAACTGACCTTCTGTAAAAATACAGAACATCTACCGTAAAATACAGAAAACATAAAGAGACTCTTTCTGTTATTCTGCTTCTAAACTGTGGAGCTCAGTCCAGCTTTTATTAGACAGTCAAGCTCAGAGCTCACTTTTCATAAACATCTGAAAACGTAGTTGTTTAATTAAGCATCTGTTCTGTGTTTATCTTTTGAACCGTCATTGTTTTATGTGATTTTATTACTCATAATTTCTTCTATTACTGTTAGGCTTTACTAGCTGTCTTCAAAGCACATTATTATTACTATTATTATTAATATTTTCGACGTTCTCTGTGTCTCTCAGTCGGAGGATGCACATCTCCAGCATGTACGAGCACTGTATGCAGATGAAGCACCTGTCTCAGGAGTTCGTGCTGCTGCAGATCACTCAGGAGGAGTTCCTCTGCATGAAGGCCCTCCTGCTCTTCAGCATCAGTGAGTCTCCACTCACCATTACCAGCTGTCACTCAGCACTGTTATTGTCCTGCACTATTCAGAGGGAAAGTACACCTACATTTCAAAGTTTCTCCATAATTTAGTGTGTGAGATGTAATCAGAGTGATTCAGAGTGGTTTGGTGTGAAGTGGTTCAGATGTCTTTACAGTGGTGGTGATAGGAACCAGGGGTCGCCATGACTACAACACAGATATAGGCATTTTATTTACTATCCAGAACCACCAGTGAACCTACACAAGTCTTCTGAGTGTTTATATGGAATGTTGATGATGGGAAAATAGTGGAAAATCTGATGAAACAAGTTTTCTTTTGGGACTATTTTGCCTTGGAACACTCTTCATGTATCCCTCCATCATTAATACATTAAAATAAATTGATTAAAATATATTTTAGACCAACTGACTTTGTTGGATGACTTTGATCACATCATAGACTTCATTATGGAGAAAGTATAGAGAAAATCAAAGGAATTCTCCTTTGTCTCATCAACAACAGCAAGTCTATATCATCACTGTCTGAAAAAAAAAATCTCCATTTTTGTCAATTTTTTTTTTTCATCATGTGAACACGGCAGCTGTTGTTTACATTGTCTGAAAACATTAGAATGAACGGACCAATAGGAATGCTCCAAAATGACTTGGAATAAAACCTTTTTGCATTAACTTGCATTAAAAGCTGGGAATATTCTTGCCTTCCCCTGTAAAGGTTTTTTTCCCTTGGACAGCGTCAATATGTAATTCAAATAATGCTAAAATAATGATAAAACTGAGGCTATATGCTATACTTGGACCAGGACAGCTTGTCATCATTTGATGGAGCTATGACATCCATCTATGGACTGAACTTTAAAAGAAGGTGTGTCCTGCTGAAAGACAACAACCCTAAAACTTTACTCTACAATAAATGGTTAAAGCAGAAGAAGCTTTATCATAAAACAATGTCTCGGCCATCAGGCAGCGTATTCATAACCATTTCATATAATATCTTTCTGCCAGGGATCTTTATGGCTCAAATGAGAAATGTTATGTTTGGCAAAACAAAACGCTGCATTCCAGCAACAGAAACTCGTTCTAGCAGTGAAACATGATGGTGGCAGTATCACGGTTTGGGGCTGTATGCTGCTATTGGACCAGGACAGCTTGTCATCATTTGATAAAGCTGTGACATCCATCTGAACCTCAACCAGAGCATTTTATACCAAACCACTCTGAACACCTCTGTTTACATCTGAATGAACTGAACTGAACTATACTGACATTTTGAATTCCTCTTTACTTACATAATTACAGGATGACGTGCAAATTCAAATCATAATAAAATATCTCCTATTCACAAATACAAACGAAATATGGATTTAAAGTTTAGAACCTGCACTTTCCACACAATTTATCCACTTCTTAACCGAATCGGAACTTGTTTTGTTTAATGAGTAGCTAATAAATGCGGCAGGCACAAAATAACCAACAAGGACAAACTGTATATTTGCCCATTTCAAAATATAAGTGTATATAACTTCCTTCTCTCCTCACTCTCCTCCTCTCTTTCTCCTCTCTCTCTCTCTCTCTCTCCCCCTCTCTCTCTCTCTCTCTCTCTCTCTAGTTCCTGTAGAAGGCCTGAAGAGTCAGAAGTATTTTGATGATCTGCGTCTGACGTACATTAACGAGCTGGACCGTCTGATTAATTACGGGAGGAAGAGTAACTGTGCGCAGCGTTTCTACCAGCTGACACGACTCATGGATTCACTGCAGCCGGTGAGGATCATTACACACACAGCACTGTGCAAAACTCAGAGACCCCCCTTATGTTCCCCTTATGTTCCTTTGACGTTTTCCTTTTTCATACAAGTAGATGATGTGTGTATATATACATATATATATATATATATATATATATATATATATATATATATATCTGATCTCCTAACAAATGTCCCCTGAAAAATGAAGTTTGAACTTGTGTTTTATGGCTGTTTTTGACTGGAAATTGATGAAACGAAGGGTGGAATGACAAATGGAGTTGAGTAAAGCGCCGCCACTGGACTCTGGAGCAGTGGAAACGTAGTCTGTGGAGTGATCTGTCAGTCTGATGGACGAGTCTGGGTTTGGCGAATGCCAGGAGAACGTTACCCGCCTGACTGCACTGTGCCAGCTGTAAAGTTTGGTGGAGGAGGGATGATGATATGGGGCTGTTTTTCAGGGGTTGATCTAGAACCCTTAGTTCCAGTGAAGGGAAACCTTAATGCTTCAGCACCAAGACATTTTAGACAGTTGTACACTTCCAACTTTGTGGAACAGTTTGGGGAAGAACCTTTCCTGTTCCAGCATGACTGAGCCCCAGTGCACAAAGCAGCTCCATAAAGGCCTGACTGGGTGAGTTTGGTGTGGAAGAACTTGACTGGCCCTCACAGAGTCCTGACCTCAACCCCATCAACACCGTTGGGATGAACTAGAACGGAGATTGTGAGCCAGACCCTCTCGTCCAGCATCAGTGTCTGACCTCACAAGTGCTCTTCTGGATGAATGGGCAGAAATTCCCACAGACTCTCTCCAACATCTGTAGAAGCTTCCCAGAAGAGTGGAAGCTGTTAGAGCTGCAAAGGGGGACCAACTCCATATTAATGCCTATGGATTCTTAAAAGAATGTAATGTGTAGGTGTCCCAATACTTTTGTCTATATAGTGTATCTCCTGAAAAATGATGCCAGAACAGCCATCAGAAAAACAACAACTTACAGTATGATTTACTGTAAAACTGCAGTATAAAAGTCTAAAAATGTCACGTGAATGTTTTACACACTTCACATATCCGGGTTTCAGTCAGAAGTTGCGTCAAACCCAGGCTGAATCCCAAACGGCTCCGTACTCCCTAAATAGTGTTCTAGATATGAAAGTGTAGAAATTCTAGCCTCTACAGCCAAACAGTGCATCATGTATCGAGTGTGGATGTGTCTGAGTCCCAAATGACTGTTTCTTAGCTGTATTTTGCTCTGTTGGGCTGCAGGATCCAGTATTTAAACCTCTACTTAGTGCACTATGTAGGGAGCAGGGAGCTGTTTGAGATTCAGCCCCAGTGTGAGAAGAGGGCGCCGCTGGACTGGTGCTAAATAAGACTCACGGTGGTGATTTGGTGACCAAAAAGTACTTATAAAGTCAGCGAAAGTTTCTGCATTAAACAGTGCTGTGTGGGCTCCCAAGTGGTGTAACCGTCTAAGCGTTGGCCCGATCATCAGGAGATTGCGAGTTCGATCCCTGGTGATGCTACAGCCGTCTGTAGCCGGGAGTCCGAGAGAGCACAATTGGCCTCGCTCTCTCTGGGTGGGTAGGATGGCCCCTCCTTCTCCCCCCATCACTCACTCAGCGCGATGCTAGTCAGCACAGGCGTCTGTTAGCTGACGTAACAGATCTGGCGGTTGGCGCTTTCCTCCGAGCGCGTTCGGCTGTCCAGCTCGAAAAGATGCGGTGGTTGGCTTCACAGGTCTCGGAGGAAGCCTGTGTTAGCCTTCACCCTCCTAGCGTTGATAGCATCGTGTGACTGGGGGAGTCTTAACTAGCGGGTGGAATTGGAGACGACTAAATTGGGAAGAAAAATCGGGTAAAAATTAAAATAAATAAATAAATAAATAAAAAAAAACAGTGCTGTGTTGTCATATGTTCATTGTTATACGACAGAACCTGCCTAACAACACCCTTCCCCGTGGTAAAATCACAGTAACTGGCTTATTGCTTTAATAAGCTCTTCTACGGTGATTTTAACTCTAAAACTCTTAACTGAAAAATGTTTTTCACAGTGAGTTCATCACTGTCACTTTATCAGCTTCCAGCTTCTCTACATTCTCAATCAGATGTGCTGAAAACAACACCGTCTGTCTCGAACTGGACACACCAGTGTGTTTATTCACGTTTAACACAGAACGAGTTCAACCAGAAAACAGTTCGGTTTGTGAATGTAACTAATTATTTCTTTGTCCTTTATTCTCTCCTCCTCTCTTTTCTGCTCCTTCTTCATTCTTTCCTCTCTTCTGTTCACATCGTCTCTTTTCCCCTTTCCTTTTTCCTCTCTTCCTTTCTTCTTTTCCCTCTTCTGTTCACATCTCTTCTTTTTTCCTTTCCTCGCTTTCTTTCTTTTATTCACATCTCTCTTCTCCTTTCCTCTTTTCCACTCTTTCTTTTCTCTTTTCCTTTGTCCTTTATTCTCTCCTCCTCTCTTTTCTGCCCTTTCTTCATTCTTTCCTCTCTTCTGTTCACAATTCTTCTCTTTTCCACTCTTTCTTTCCTCTTTCCTCTCTTCTGTCCACATCGTCTCTTTCCCCTTTCCTTTTTTCCTCTCTTCCTTTCTTCTTTCCTCTCTTCTGTTCATATCTCTTCCACTCTTTCTTTTCTTTTTCTTTGTGCTTTATTCTCTCATCTTTTCTTCTTTCCCCTCTTCTGTTCACATCTCTTCTCTTTTTCCTTCCATCTTTCTTTTATTCACATTTCTCTTCTCCTGTCCTCTTTCCACTCTTCCTTTCTTCTTTCTCCTTTTCCAATCTTTCTTTCTTCTTTCCTCTCTTTTGTCCACATCATCTCTTTTCTCCTTTCCTCTTTTCCACTCTTCCTTTCTTCTTTCTCCTTTTTCACTCTTCCTTTCTTCTTTCCACGTCGTCTCTTTCCTTCTTTCTCCTTTTTTACTCTTTCATTCTGCTTTCCTCTCTTCTGTTCACATCTCTACTTTTTTGCTTCTCCCTTTTTTCCACGCCTTCGTTCTTCTTCCCTCTGCTCTTTGATTCACATCTCCTTTCTCCTTCACTCTTTTTGCTCTCCTCTAATATCTCCTCTCTCCTCCTCCTTTGTCTTTTTTCTTCTATCATCATTCTTCCTTCTTTCTCTTGTCTCTTTTCCTTTCCTTCTTTCTTCTCCTTTCCTTCTTTCTTTTCTTCTCTTCTCATTTGTTTTCCCATCTCTTCCTCTTCTTTTATCTTTTGCTCTCTTTTCTCTCTGTCTTCTGTTCTTCCTTCCTCCTTTTCCTCCATTTTCCCCTTTATCTCTCCCTTTGTTCTCTTCTCCTCTCATCTTTTCTCCTCTTTCCCTCTCATTCTTACTTCTCTCCTCTTTCCTCTCTTTCTTCTCCTCTTCTTTTCTCCTTCCATTTTCCTCTCCTCTTATCTCTTCCTATGATCCACATTGTCTTTACGGCGTCTCTCCTCCTTTCTCTTCTTCCTACTCCTCTTTTCTCTCTTCCTTTGCCCTCTTGGTTCTCCTCCTCTCTTCATTTCTCATTTCCTCTTTTCTCCCTCCCTCTTCTTTTTTCCCTTTTCCTCTCCTCTATTTTTCCATCTTTAACTTCTCCTCTTTTCCTTTCCCTCTTTATCTCTCCTCTCCTCTTTCTGCCTCTTTCTTTCCTCACTTCTCCCCTCACCTTTCCTCTTCCCTCCTCTCTTCCTTTCTCTCCTCTTTCTGCCCTCTCCTCTTTTCATCTCTCCTCCTGTCTTTCTTCTCCTGCAGATCGTGCGGAAGCTGCACCAGTTCACCTTCGACCTCTTCGTCCAGGCTCAGTCTCTGCCCACTAAGGTCAGCTTCCCCGAGATGATCGCCGAGATCATTTCAGTCCAAGTACCAAAGATCCTCGCTGGCCTGGCTAAGCCAATCCTGTTCCACAACTGACACCAAGCCCCGCCTTCCACACCCAGAGTGGCCACGCCCACCCCTGCCAGTCCCGATCCAGTTTGATCTGGCTTGTTCCAGTCCGCAGCCCGGCCTGCACGGCGCTCTTCCTGTCAACGTTCTGCAGGAAGACCTGAAGATACTCATTTTTACTTTTATGGGTTTTTTTTCCTCCTTTTCCTTCTCTCTCTCTCTCTCTCTCTCTTTTTCTCTCTCTCTCTCTCTCCCTCTCTCTCTCTCTCTCTCTGTCTCTCTCTCTCCCTCTCCCTCTCCCTCTCCCTCTCCTCCTTTTCTTCTTTTTTCGAAAAATGTCTCTGAAATCTGCCGAGGACCATTACATCATTACACCAGTCTATCTTCTGCTCCGAGATAATTTCAGATCATTTTCTCACGCTGGTAGTGCGGTGTGGAACATCTCTCTCCTTCCCTCTCTCTCTCCTTCCCTCTCTCTCTCCTTCTCTCTCTTTTTTTCTCTAGCATTTATTCCTGAAGAGTCTGAAGAGCTACACCATGTTACCTGGAAGAAGAAGAGTTTTTACTTGAGCCCTGAAAAGACAAAATGTGCACTAGAAGTTTCCCTTAAAAAAGAAGCACTGCTATGTTTACTTCGTATATATCTACGTATTTTACTCTATGCATTTCTGTTGGCTTGTAAAGGTCTACTGCCATAAAGCTCAAGACTTCAGACTGCTTCTACTAAACCTAAACCAGAGTAAAGCTATAGCTGGCCTCCAAAACTACTCACTAACCAACAGAGCGACAATCAAATGGTCTTTATATATCCGTGTCTGGGTTTGTACTTTTCATATGGTGGTGTTCAAGTCCGACATAACGCTAGACGCACAACCGTTTCCTCTAAATACTTCTCAAATATAACCGCAGACCTAAACTAAAGGTACTAACTCACTTAAAACATGCATGCTGTGTTTTTTAAACCCTTAGACGACTATTGGAAAACTATCAGTTCTGTGCTACACTATACTACAGGACAGTATTCAGTATACTAAACTACACTATACCGTACTGTACTAGAGAGAGGTAGAGAATAGTACAATATGGTATATAATATTACATTTCTAGTATAGTACAGTAGACTGTAAGTATAGAATAGTACAGCACAGTATATAACACTGAGAGATAGTATTAAATACCATACTGTACTATTGTACTGTTTTGTTCTATGCTTATAGCTTGGTATAGCATATTAGTACAGTATAATATAAACTCTAAACCTGTAGTATAGTACAGTATATTGTACCTTAAGTACAGAATAGAACAGTACGGTATATAAGAAATAGGATTACATACCGTACTATACTATTCTATAGAATAGTATAGTACGATATATAATACTAATAAATAGGGTTATATACCATACTATACTATTCTATACTTAAAGTATAGTATACTGTACTATACTATAAATATAGAAAAGTACAGTATGGTTTATAATTCTAAACTTATAGTATAGTACAGTATAAGTATAGAATAGTACAATACGGTATATAATACTACAAGATTAGTGTTATATACTGTACTATTTTCTACTCTACGTATAGTATAGTATACTATATTATACATATAGACTAGTACAATACAGTATATAATTTTATATTTATAGTATAGTACAGTATACTATAAGTATAGAATAGTATAGTACAGTATATGATATTGAGGGATGTTTTAAATACTGTACTGTACAATTGTATACTTACAGTACAGTATAGTATAGTACAGTATACTATAAGTATAGAATAGTACAGTACGGTATATAATATTATGAAATTTTATTTCTAGTTCTGTCCTATATTATATTACAAGACAGTATAGAATACTATACTGTACCATACTAATAGTATAGAATGCTATATAATACTATCAGATAGTAATGAATACTATACTGTACTAATAGAGTAGAACAGTGCAGAACTGATAGTAGTAAATATGGACTTATGACTTGTTTTGTTGATTTTCTATTAGTAAGTATGTTAAAACCTTCCTCTACTGGGCACATTTCAATGCACACATATTGCTAATTTGCTAAATTTAATTAAACTTGTTTGATTTTTTTTCCCAATATGTTAAATTCAGCAAACGAACAGAAGTTGACTTTAAGATGCCATATTTATTCGTGTCTCCTGTAGAGGATTATTTGTTACCATAAGTTGTAAATATAAAAAATATCAACAAAACATGTCATTTGGGGGGTGCACCAACTTTTGCACAAGACCATATGTGTCGATAGGGAAATAATGAGGGGCTGCATGTTCCCCCTCACTCTGCTTAATACCAAAATCAACTTTTAAACGCATCAGCCGAACTCATTTACCACTCATAGCCGTTGTACATATACAGTAGATATGGGCTCATTTAGTTCTTTTCACTGCTTGAAACTAAAAAAGCAAACAAAAGAAAAACAATAAAAAAGAATAAATCTTCGCATGAGACTTTGACGTTTTTGCTCGGTAGACGTTTTTACACTTTTACGAGAAGGCTGTACGTTTCGACTCTGATGATTTTTTCTAGTGATAAGCTCTTGCACTTCAATGTGAATCTTCCAGACAAGCGCACCGCTTTAGCCTTTTTTTCATAGGCGGAGTCTGTTGGGGAATGGAGGGTGTGCATGGCCACACCCATTATGCAAATGTATGCATTAAATTAGCATGATAAGACGTAAAACATACAGAATGTGAAAATTTTAAAATAACACAAAGAATTCTGAATGAAAAGTGTTCACTGGGAACTGTTGGCTACCCTCTCAGAAAAGATTCTTCAAAGGTTCTTTAGTAAAGAAAATGGTTCTATGTATAACACTCAGAGAACCATTTACATGCTTAAAGCGTTCCTTGCATGGTGAAATGGTTCTTCCTTGCAGGGTGAGAAGGTGTTGTGTATGGTTCTGTATAGCACCAAAAAGGGATTTGCAATTGTTGCAAGCTTGAAGAACCCTTTTTGGTGCTATAGAGTACCCTTTCCAAGAAGGTTCTGCACAGAACCATATACAACACATTCTCCATCAATCTGAAGAGCCTTTTCACCATGCAAAGAACCATTTAAGCATGCAGATGGTTCTTTGAGTGTTCATGGTTCTACACAGAACCACTGTCTTTACTGAAGAACCCTAGAAGAACCATCTTTTTTAAGAGTGTAGCTAAACAACTGAGCAAAAACAACTGTTAGCTCCCACTTTCCATGAATAGAGTTCAATTTATGCGCAATCATCTTTTTACAGCAATAAAGTGACTGTTGTTGTTTTATTTCTGTAAAAAGTGAAGGGATCTGTACTTTATTGCAAAATAAAATTATTAAAATTAGCATTTAAATGTTTACAAAAAATTGGTTACCTTTAATATGGTGATTTTGGGCTGTCCCACCTCACTGACACTGAACTTTTATATGAAATATATTTATTAAAATCTTCCAGTAACACTGTAATTACAATGTTATTTGGTTCAGTTCCAAGCAATTTAACATCAAAATATATTTTTTTACCTATTAATTTATTTCATTTAACAACAAAAATCATTTTAACCTGCGTCCCACAGCCCTGTTACCCAAATCTATTAACCCTCGTAAAAAAAACAGGAACATTCCGTTTATTATGCTATAAACAGGAATTTGCATCATCTTGTTGTTTTCTTCAGAATGACCATCAGAGAGGTCAGTATTCTCATCCTGTTTTCTAAATTACAAACAAAAACATTGATTTGGCTTCAAAAAGCTTGACCATTCAACCCTGTTACCAAAGTTATTGTTAGAAAAAAGAATACATATCTATGTAAATTACATGGTTATTAGTAGTTAGCTTAGAACATGGCATGAAAAAATTATTTTAATCAAAACATTTTGATTAAAACAGATTTTCAAATTTCCCTTCTGCTCTATTTTGTACTCTTTATTTGTTTTTGTTCTGCATTAATATTATCTTAATAAGGAATATTATCTCTGTGTTCAACCTTGTTAGCCAGGATTCAACACTGTTTTTAGCCATTTTTGGTGAAAAATGTTTAATGTAGTAGGTTACGTTACCAGAAGGGTCAATTTGGTAATAAAACGAATTAGATAAAATTTCTAATGCAGGAAAAAACGCACTATTTTTTTGTTTATAGACGAACAAAAAGCTCTAAGACTTGAATATGAATATAGAAAGACAATACAGAAGTATTGAAAACACAAGAAAACTTTGGATTTGTATTATTTATTTGAAAAGTTTAACAAGAGAAAATGGAGAAAAATGAGAAAAATGCTAGAAAAAGAGAAAAAGCTAGAAAATCATGAATTCAGTTAACACTGGTTTTTAAAGGCCATTTATAGCCTACACTTCCCCAAAAACTGGTAACAGGGCTGCAAAAAATGCTGTACATTTCAGAAAAACAGCTCTGAGTTGGGAATATTTTCTGAAGATTAAGTACCAAGTTTGATTAATAGTTTGTCAAAAAACATCCAAGGAAAAGAAAACACATTTTTAAAGAGTTTCGAGGCCTAAAATGAACTCCATTCACGGAAAGTTCCAGCTAATGTGACACAACAACTGCTAATTTAGCACAATGAATATTCATTGTTTATTCACTAAAGCTAATCTCTGGTTACAGATGAAGCTGCTGCCGGTGAATAAAGCACAAAGCACAGTACAGCATTAAGATTTTTTGCACCCCTCGGCTTAAAACTCAGACTCCGCCTATGCCTTTTCTCCTTCTCCTTGTAGCCGTGGTTGCTGTTGTTGACTGGTCGTTTGGCGTATTAAAGGAATTCCTTTTCTCTTTTACTGCAAGTGCCACCATTTCTGCACAAGCAATAAGTAATCAAAAGCTTTTGTAAACAAAAATCTGACAAACGTCAGAGCCAAAACACTCTAACACACAGAGAAACGAAGCAGAGCCTGTAAAGATGAAGCTAAAGCGTTTTCTTTAAGATGTCTGGGGATTATTTTCGTCTTTGCATGGTTCTTTTCCATCAAGACTCGCCTAGTTTGGTGAAAAATTTAGATTTACACAGTTTTCCCAAAATGGAGTTAAGCCAGGACATGTTTAGTGTGTTTGCTTTAGTCTTAGCACTGGAGCTATGAGGCTAATGTTGCTAACAAGTAATGGAAGCTGATTTGCACTGCCAATTAGCAGGGTGCTAGCTGCTTGTCCAAAGCCCTGTGGGAGCTGGATCAGTTTTATCTTGGGATGTGCTGTAATTTGAGTGACTTCTGACAAGATCCGTGATTTCAATCCAGGATCCAAGTTTGCTAAGTAATAATTCCGGAATGAATCACGTTCTATAATTGGCCAAACTTGGAGCTCAGAGATCCCAGAGGAGACCGGTCAGGGTTTGAAATATGAACAGGAGAGCTCATAACACTCTACATGGCGTCTGTTTATGAAGAACTCCTGCCCTTAAACAAAAAGAGCCAATCAGGTTGCTGGTTAATCCACGATCTGGGAAAGCACCCTGTTGTGGTGGAGGTCTGTGCAAAAGCAGAAGCCAGAACAGCCTGATTTTGTGCGATACAGAGCCAAACGCTACAAACTATTTATAGATTTTTGTCAGATTTTTGTCAGATTTCAATTTTCAGTTCAGTTTCAGTTTTTCAGTTGAGTTCTGACCTTCAGTTTCCAGTTTTTAGGTCTCTCCATTCAGAGAGAGGAGTCTGGTCTCATATGGCTGGAAATAACTGCCCAGCGGTGTTGCCAAGATGGCCGCCGAGTGAAGTGACTTTCCCATAAGGACTGTATTGGCGCTCCCTCAGTAATAGCAGCCCTGATCAAATCGACATCACAGTAATGTAATAACAAAATATCATAGTAATAGAAAATGCCACCTCTTTTTTTTGTGACCTGGAAACAAGGCTAACCGCTAAATGGAGCTCGATTTGACCCACTTCCTTAACCCTCAAGTTCATGACCAGACTACCTCTGACCAGTCTCCTCCCTTGTCCAGGTTTTGTGTGTGTGTTTTTGATTGTTGTTTGTTTTTTGTTTTTTAGCAGCAAAATTAACATTTAGCTGGTCCCGGACGCATAACGTTGATGTTAACGTTGCACAATAAAGTCTGGATCTGGGCTGTTTGGGGTAGTTTATGGGAATTACACAAATCCTTTTGATATTTCACGTCCTGTATGAATTGGCCAGTCAAATCACACACAGATTACATTACCAGACCTCCTCCGGCCAACTAATCCAGCTCCAATAGGGCTTAAATCTTCGCATACTTGCTGAGCAAAGTTGCTCATGTGGTGTCTGACACTGGTTGATCCTGTTATCTATAAAAATGGATAAAACTATATTAGCATAGCAACAAAAACAATAGCAGGAATAATCCTAAAGCCTTTCTTTCCCAACAGGTTGTTTGGTCATGTTTAGCTACAGCTGCAGGTTGAAGGAGGAGTTGGACAGTAATGTAGAAGTGATTTGGATAATAATAATATCACTTTAAAGATCGTTTTTAAACGCAGTCTTTCTGAAAACGGTATTACATGGCCAGCTCAGACGGTGCTAATGGCTATGTATACATTAGCTTGTAGCTCCAGTGTAGAAGTAAAGAAGCAAATGTGTAAATTCGATTTTTTTTTGTAGTTTTTGCTGCCATAGCTGCCACTTTTTGCCAAGCAGCAAATGTGAGGTGCTAAAACTTAATCTCCAGCCCCCCTCCCTTAGCCGTAGCATCAGCTAAATCATCTGTGTCAGAACACAGAAGACTCTGTGTGGCATAATAGCAGAAAGAATGCAGATTTCCAGGACTTTTCTCGTTTTTTCCCCCCTCGTTTGACTGGATAATAGCCGGGGGCGTTATGTATGTAGATTGCTTTTAGCTTAGAAAGTCTCTCCTGGAAAAACGGCGCAGTCTGTTAGCTCGTTTGTGCCATTTTGCTAGCTGACGGGTTGAGTGTGCCGGCTGGAGGAAAAGAGGGAAGAAAGAAAAGAGGGATTTGGAGGGGAGGGGGGGTAGTTGTCAAGAGAGGACTTTTTGCCCCGTCTTGACAGCGCAGAGCGAGCAAGCGCACGCAAACACACAACACGCAGCTCTTTAAGCATTTAGACGGGGCCGAAAGCGCTCATTACGCTCATTTCTTTGGAAAGTACTAAACTGGAAAAGTGCACTTTTTCTTCATTTGGCCACCAGCTAGCTTTTTAGAGGCCTGATTCACAGACTGGAGAGAAAAGCGAAGCGCTAAATCATTAAGCAGACGCCTGGTTCAAAGATGCTAATTATTAAAGATTGCGCGAAACATTGTTTTGGTGGGTCGTTTCATATTTGATTAATAGTTGGAAAGAGTTTCATTTTGTTCTGCTGGCAACATGTAGTGTTAATAAAGCGCTCCTGTAGGGCTACGCTAATGTGCGCTGCTTATAAAAGGCTATGTAGCATAATAGAAAGCACATTGCTAATGGGTGCTTTTGTGTGCTTTTGTGGCTTCTGCTCTTCAATTTGTTGCCTTAAGAAGAAAAGTTGATGCCAGATCTCAACTTTTAGCACTTGTTTGTGAGTTGCTGTTTGGTTTTCAACGGCTTTAAAAGGTTTCTGATCTCAACTTTGCTGTTAGTGAAGTACAGACGGCACCAAAGGTGCACGTTTTTCATCCTAATGAATGTCTATGTGTGCATCTTCTGCAATGCCAAGGTTAACAGGAAATTCCACTCTTGGGTTTTCAGAATTTCCCCATAAGTCGGTGTGTGAGATGTAATCAGAGTGATTCAGAGTGGTTTGGTGTGAAATGGTTCAGATGTCTTTACAGTGGTGGTGATAGGAACCAGAGGTCCCCATGACTACAACACAAATATAGACATTTTATTTACTATCCAGAACCACCAGTGAACTCTTTGGGTGTTTATATGGAATGTTGATGATGGGAAAACAGTGGAAAATCAGAAAAACAAATCTTAAGTTTTCTTTGGGGACTATTTTGCCTCAACATGAATAGGTTTAAAAACACATCATAGGCCAAAACCTGCTCAAAAAGTGGACGTCTGGTTCCTATCACCACCACTGTGAGCAAGTTTCTCTACCATGAACCCACTCTGAGTGATTTGGTTTAAAGTTTAATCATTTAATTATGAGGGAATTTTGAAGAATTGATGGAATCCACTCCACTAAACGAACCACAAGAACCGATTCTACTTTTCAGACACAAACAAAAGCAAGAAGAAAAGCAATAATCGTTTGAGAAAAACGAAAACACAGTTCAGAAAAACCTTGTTTTGGCCACTAAAAGGCTGCAACCCTAGAAGTGAATGTAACGAACCTTCTTGGTAAAATTCTTAACTTCGTAAAACTAGATGTTTTCTCGTTAAGTGATGTTTTAATCAGTAATTAAGGGTTAAATAGTGATGACATTATTATTTGTTGTTTTTTTCTCTTTTTTTTTGGTCTTTTCTCTCTGGTGTTTTGCACTTGCTAGTGAAGCGCTGTCGTTTACGTGACAGTAAATTAGAGCTCAAAATCTTCCTCAAAAGCACATTGATCTGAAATTAGCTGCGCACAATTTCAACATATAATCTTTAAAAAGGGATGATGTTTTTTGTTTTTTTTTTTCCCAAAGAAAATACAAAAAATTGATGTACAAATAAAAACTTGTCATGAGGGTATGCAAACCATGTATTTATGAAATTTGTTCTTTTTTGTTGTTTTTAGTGTAAATCATATGATTTTGTGTACTTAAAACTAATTGTACCCATTTTTTATTCTGCTATTGGCTGTTAAATTCATACAAGTATTCTTAAGCTAAGGCTTTTATTTATTTTTTTTTCCTAGTGTGAACAATTCTGGTTTATTGTGTATAAACTTCTGTAAGTTTATAGACCGTTTTTTAACAGCACTTTTGCAGAACGTTTGGCTATATTATAAAACGTAACCCCGAAAATTCATATTTGTAAACTGACGATCCACTTTCTTTCAAGAAGTTGTCCAGCAGGTCACGTGTAAAATGGACAGGCCATCGGAAGCTTCACCGCGCCGAGGATTATGATGTGTAGCTTCTTGTAAATTTGGTTTGTTTTGTTCCGTGTTCCTTTACATCCTATTAAATAAAATAATCATCTTTGTGCTTTGTGATGATTTGTAGCTTGTTTGATTCTTGAGCACCACCCCCACCAATCCCTCCACCTCCCCAAGTCTCTAATTAAAGTCTGAGCTCCAAAGAAAGGTCAATGAGAAAAGTTCAATATTCTCTAAAGTAGTTTTGAAGGTGTGTTTACTTAAGAGCTAAAGGCTTAGCTGTGTTCATTATTTCTTCCTAAGCTCTAAAATAAGATGAAACAAACTCATAATTATCGTGAGCTCCACTTTCTGGGGCATTTACCTAAGACTAAGGCTCCACTGTGCTGATCTAATAAACCTCACTTGTCAACAGAGGTAACTTTTTATTTGAGAGTTTCATATTTTGGCATGTCGAATGAACAAGGACATGCAGCATCATTAATGTGAAGCACTACTTGTATGAACAACTACTGGAGTGCGCCCCCTTGTGGAGAATCTTCAGCCTGATAAACATGAGTGAGTGAGTTACAAGTCAGGTTCAATATGTGCTTTGTATATGAAAGGGTCTGATGTTACCAGCAAATGTTGCATAAAATCACAAAATTGTACAGTGTTATGGTTTGAAATCTTCAAAAACTTGTACATTGTAAAAATTAAAAAAACAACAACAAAAAAAAAACTAAAAATTGTGGCAGCAGGGGTACCAGACAAACCCATTAAATACCATTAAAGTATGTTTTCTCAGTAAGTGGTAAACATCTGTGAAATTAGCCATTTAATGTTTTAGAAATTCAGATTTTTACTGTGATTTAACACTTTCACATACTATTATGCTGCTTATCCTTACATACAGCATTTTGACATTAGAGCATATCATTATTTCTGAGATCTAAAATAAGACATGCAAACTCCAATAAGCAAGGTCACACAGTGTCATTTATGCAAAACACCACTAGTGTGAAAAACATCTGGAGTGCGCCCCCTTGTGGAGAATCCTCAGCCTGATAAATATGAGTGAGTGAGGGAGTTAATACGAATGCATTTTTATGTACTTTGGCACATCGAATTAATAAAGATAGTAAAATTTATGCGAAACACTACTTGTATGAAAAACTACTGGAGTGCGCCCTCTTGTGGAGAATCTTTAGCCTGATAAACATGAGTGAGTGAGTTACAAGCCAGGTCCATTAAGTGCTTTGTATATGAAAAGGCCTGATGTTACCAGCAAATGTTGAATAAAATCACAAAATGTACTAAGTTATGGTTTGAAATCTTCAAAACCTTCAAAATGTAAAAAATAATAATAAAGTAAAAATTCTGGCAGCAGGGATGCCAAACAAACCCATTAAGTAACATTAAAGTATGTTTTCTCAATAAATGGTAAACATCTGTGGAATTACAGTCATTAATATCTTAGAAATTCTGACTTTTACTGTAATTCAGCTCTTTCGCTCGCTATTATACTACTTGTCCCCACATACAGTATTTTATTGGCCATTGACATTAGAGTGCATTATTATTTCTGAGGTCTAATTTAAGACAATACAAACTCAAATAAACAAGGTCACACAGTGTCATTTATGCGAAACACCACTAGTGTGAAAACATATGGAGTGTGCCCCCTTGTGGAGAATCTTCAACTTGATAAACATGGGTGAGTGAGTTGAGTTGCTAATTCATTTTTATACATATTTTGGCATGTCAAATAAAAAAGATACAGCATCATTGATGCAAAGCATCACTTGTGTGAAAAAACTACTGGAGTGCGCCCCCTTATGGAGAATCTTTAGCCATTAGGTGCTTTGTATATGTAAAGACCTGACGTTAACAGCAAATGTTGAATAAAATTATAAAAAGAATGTATAGTATTACAAAATTTACAAAATTTACATTTTAAAAATTAATAAAAAAAAGAAACATTCCAGCAGCAGAGGTGCCAAACAAACCCATTAAGTTTTCTCAATGATGGTAAAAAAATATTTTTATATCTTAAAAATTTTGACTTTTACTGTAATTCAACACTTTAACTTGCTATTATACCACTCATCCTTACATACAGTATTTTATTGGCAATTGACAAAGTGTATAATTATTTCTGAGGTCTAAAATAAGACAATACAAATTCAAATAAACAGTCACACAGTGTCATTTTTTTGGAGCATCATTTGTGTGAAAAACATCTGGAGTGCCCCCTTGTGGAGAATCCTCAGCCTGATAAACATGGGTGAGTGAGTAAGTTAAGAGTTGCTAATTCATTGTTATGCTTATTTTGGCATATCAAATAAAAAAGATACAGTGTCAGTGATTCAAAGCATCACTTTTGTGAAAAACTACTGAAGTGCACCCCCTTGTGGAGAATCTTCAGCCTGATAAACTCAGAGCCAAACTGCTATCTTTTGTCTATTTACATTAGAAATGATTATAAGCTTTATTACATTACATTATTACAAGAAAATATGGCATGGCTCAGCATGTGTTAAGGACTAAGCAGGTTATAATGCACTATGAAAGCTGGACCTGCAACGACAATATATTAGGAACACCTATGATGTTTACAATGCGTAACAATTCATGAACTAATTAATGCTTAAAAATCATCTATGGGTCATTCAACAGAAACATCCACTTTTCTAACCATAGGAATCACTGGTGTTACTGATCCTCATTGGTGTTCCACATAATAAAGGAAACACCAGAGACATTTTTGATAAAAAAAGCATTTTACAAAATAACTGCTACAGAGCATCAAACCACATGTTGTCAGTCATGGAATATCCACTAAAATATGGAATTTAATCCATTTAGATTCTATTTTTTCAGTTACCTCAGAATAAAGTCGGTGACACCAGTGACTTCAGCTAAAAGCTTCATATGAAATCATGAGCTGAATGAGAAAATCTCTGATAACTGAAAGACACAGTGGACTCACCATGTGCTTTTCTTCACAGATCCTCAGAAAACAGGTAAAAGGAAGTCAAGTGATGTCATTAGTGTGACTATTTCAAAATAAGAGATTTTTTGTTACGCAGGGACACCAGTGACACGACTCCTGGGGAACTGTGTTTTTTATTCAAAATATGGCCTCAGCCTTCACACATAACTGTGAGGATGAGCTCTTCTGTGGTGTTTGGAAATCTAGATAATTGATTTAAAAGCCAATATTGATAAGATGATGGATCAAGAAAGTGCAGCTGTTAAAATAACCTATTGTGTGTAATATAGTGTGTATATATATATATATATATATATATATACATACATACATATACATACATACATATACATATATATATATATATATATATATATATATACATATATATATATATATATATAAGTGTAATATATCTGTAAACGCTAGGGACACAAAAACGGACATTTCTGTAGAATGACCGGTATAGCTATGTTCATAATGCTTTGCTATTGAGCAATGAGGCGCGGAAGGGGAGGGGTCAGAACCCCCTGCTGTGAAAAACTATTCACAGCTCTCAGCGCCGAGATAAAACAGACAACCGCTGTTTCCTTTATATCGAAAAATCCTGCATAACTGACACAATAAACACACAGCATCCAAACACAATAACCCTTTTACAGATTTGGACTTGCTTGCTCTCCTACAAAGGTGAGAATTTTAGTGTTTATAAATCATCTCTCAAAATATATTCCATCCGCATAACTGAAGACAAAATGATGCACGACTGAGGGAACTCAAAAACAGACGGGGTTGTCATTTTACGGCTACTGTGAAAAGGAGGTTAATGGAAATTTCCTGAGCCGTTTTGTTCCAAATACAGCCATAAATTTAAACCAAACAGCTGCTCAGTATTGAAGATCTCACTGTAAACTTGCTCTCAGAAGAGTTTACGATTGTGCCGTTTCACTGTCTCGAACACAGCAGGCGGAAACGCGGCCTTATTTGCATAAATCTTTTGCAACGTTTCAGTTAGTTTAACTTAATTCAGTTCAACAGCTGGATGGAAACTTGGCTGAAGATGTTTCCATCAAAAACAAGCCGTTATTTTTCACAAATATGAATAAAAAAACCAGACAACAAAGTTCCTTCAAAAAAAGGTTGCATTTTTTCCTGCAGTACATTCGACAGAAATACATGGTTTAATGAGTGTTACAGAGTGAAATACTAGAAACACTGAAGAGCTTTGAACATTTTTTTTCTTTACATAACAGGGTTGGCTAAAAAAACAAACGTTATAAAGGAAAAGCAAGATCGAACCAAAATATGAACTACTGATGCGAATTTAAACGTCAAACCTGACTTAAGGCTCACAACTTTCAAAAAAAACTCCAAGCGCATTCCAACATACAATAAATAAAATGTTGTCAGGAGACGAAATGCGGCGAGCCGGTCCCCCGAAAACTCCCTTTCACATTTCAGCTTCACAGTGACAAGAGAAAAACACCGTCTGTAGAGGCTGTTGAGGCCTGCATGTTGTATTATTAAGACCAATGGAAGAACCTTGCCTGAAAACACTGTAACAGAATCACTTTCCTCACTGATTTTTACCAAATCCCTCCATAATTCAGTGTTTGTGAGGTGAACAGAGAGATTAAGGGTGGTTTGGTGTGAAATGGCTCAGATCTCTTTACAGTGGTGGTGATAGGAACCAGGGGTCGCCATGACTACAACACAAATATAGACATGGATTTACTATCCAGAACCACCAGTGAACCTACACGAGTCTTCTGAGTTTATATGGAATGTTGATGATGGAAAATAGTGGAAAATCTGAAATAATAAGTTTTCTTTGGGGACTATTTTGCCTCACAGCACCCTGCATATTATATATCCCTCCACCATGAATGGAGTTTAAGGCCAAAATCTTCTCAAAATTATCATAAAAGTGTCTCAGTCATCAGGCAGTGAATTCATAACCATCTCATACAGTGACTGTCTGTGAGGGAGCTTTTAGAGGTGGACGTCTGGTTCCTATCACCACCACTGTGAACAGTTCTGACTTTAAGTTTCTCTAGAACAGAGCGTTTCACACCAAACCGCTCTGAATGACTCTGTTTACATCTCAACCACTGAATTATGTAGGAATTAAAAATCGTGGGATTCCACTGAAAGGAAAGAATGGTGAAGAAAGATGTTTGTCAGTACTTCAGATAATGAAACTACAAAAAAATGATAGAAAAGCTTATGAGTGTTTACTGTGTGAGGAGTGTTTAAGTAGCAAATCGTCACTGTTTTAACAAAAAAATTATTTTCCCAGTTTTATTTTTTACACCATTTGAAAAAGGCAGCAAAACAAATGCTCCAAATAAATGTCAATGAACATTAAAACCGCTTTTTTGTTTTCTTTCTCCTACAAATTCATGATGTTTTCTTATGACAGTGACAATATTCTAGTTTATCCCTTTTGGTTTGCATACAAAAATGTCTTCAAAGAAAGTTCTGAACAGTAACGAGTTGTTACTGCTGACCAACACAATTTACGACAAAAACAACATGGTCATTTTCGCAGCTAAGGGTGGGCGATGTGGCAGAAATGCTATATTGCAATACCTGGTAAGATCTTTACAGCACAATATAATATAAATCACAGTGTTTCTTTTTTTTTGAGCTCACCAGCTGAACAGACCAGATCTCGACCAATATGTCAGTTAGCCGATAATATCAACCGATATTGTAGTCGCACTGATTTATCAGTATTGGAAACGATATTTCGTAGCATTGTTTTAAATTGTAACAAACTCTGATATTAGGAAAACTGAGGAACACTTTACTGCAGGGTGCTGTTCATAAGGCTAAATGGCAACTGACATAACCCTACATAAGTGTTTATACTTGCATATTCCAATAGCTAAAGGCTACTTTAGCTAACTTTGATCAAAACTGGCAAATGTAACCCATTTAGCGAACGACGCATACTGGAATAAGCATGTGTAAACATTTATGTAGGGTTTTGTCAGTTGTTATGACAAGCTAATGTAGGTGTCATGTAGCCTTATGAACAGCACCCTAAAGTGTTACCAAAAACTGAGGACTAATCACAAAAATATGAAACATAATAGATAATTAAAAGAAACTAACAAAGTGAACTCTGACCCCATTATTTGTAATATTTCTGCTGTTTATTTGAGTTTAAGGAATTTTATTCAAAACATTGAGATCTGACTGCTCACCATGTGGCCATGAGGGACTGTGACGCAGCGTCACTTTCTGCTCTAAAATGCAGAGGTGTGGCTTAAATAAGGCCCCGCCTACTGGATAAAACTCTGTGTTTCGGTAGTGACATGAAAACCTGGGACAGCGTTTTTTAAATTTTAAAATAAGTTTTTTCGATGTAAAAAATACATTTTAATTTTTCAACTTCACTTCAAAAGGCATCAAAAATATATTTTAAAAAACAACATTAAACAGAAAAAAATGCAACAAAAGAATATATAATAATAATAATAATATTCAGAAGTGTAAATTTAGAGGTTTGACACCTCCCTATAGAAAGTATTTTGGACGGAAGAAAAGATTAAATTTGAAAGGTTTTTGTACATTTTTAGCTGATTAATATCTCTATTAATGCCTTGGCTTTAATTAGATCACAACTATAGTTTGTTTTAGCTTTGAAATTCTATTGGTCGATATTGACAACTGTTAAAATGATTGTTATTGAAACAGGAGGACAAATCAACTGGTGAAAAATAAATAAGATAATAATGTATTAGGCTGATATCCAATCAGCTCCTTGTTTACAGGCTATACAATTTATGTAAATCCATATATTTTTATGGTGTTTTAGAAATACTGATAGTACCTGTGATGTTCTCAGAAAAGCGTATCATAACATAATTTATGTAATGATAATATAGCATCACATTGCCCACCCCTATTTACGAAAATATCAATAGTGATATTTTTAATGCTCAAAACAGTCAAAAAAAGTGCTGTGTCTGGTACACGACGCCCAATCCATGCTCTGTGTTCTTTCATAGCTACTGTTGTGAGGTTTATAGAACTCAGTTTATATCACAATACCTACATTTAGAGTCGGTTATTCATTCAGCCTAATGAGAAACTGTAGAACTGACTCAGTTTATATCACAATACCTACATTTAGAGTCGGTTATTCATTCAGCCTAATGAGAAACTGTAGAACAGACTCAGTTTATATCACAATACCTACATTTAGAGTCGGTTATTCATTCAGCCTAATGAGAAACTGTAGAACAGACTCAGTTTATATCACAATACCTACATTTAGAGTCAGTATTCATTCAGCCTAATGAGAAACTGTAGAACAGACTCAGTTTATATCACAATACCTACATTTAGAGTCGGTTATTCATTCAGCCTAATGAGAAACTGTAGAACAGACTCAGTTTATATCACAATACCTACATTTAGAGTCAGTTATTCATTCAACCTAATGAGAACCTGTAGTGATTTCTGTTTAGCGTCTCTGCATAACGTGGAGTGTCCAGGTAAAAATGCTACACTACCAAGTAGTAGTTCATCAAAACTAGGGAGGAAATGAAAATAAAGTAGCCACTATGCTAACATTAGCTCCAAAAAAACTCTTTCACAGATATACAAAATAAATATCATTTAAAATTTAAAACTCACTCTAATTTCTTACTAAATCAACCCAGCAACAGTTGCGATGAAAGACCATGGGAGCATGGATACGTCAAGGTATATACAGTGGGCCCCAAAAGTATTTGGACATTTGTGCCAGGCTTTAAAAGGTATTAGGTTCACTGCGTTGGGGAACAAGAGTAATCCAATTTAAACAGATTCTCATTTCCTCTCCAAGACCCTCATTTTCTTTTTGGAACTATATTCTTTCAGAAGGCGGCTGATTGTTCTCATTTGAGCAGATTCTTCGCAGACGATCCGCAGGCATCCAGAATGTCTTTGTACGCCTCATGATCCCATCAGTGAACTCAAGCTCAGCGACAGCTTTGTAAGAAAAACAGCTCCAGACTTTGTGCTTTACAGAACCCATAGCGCAGACTGATTGGAGCTCCTCTCCACACAAAGACTCCACTGTCAGCCTGATGTTGCGCTAAAAGTGCTTTTTTCCTCAAACAAATATCGGTAATGGTTTCTTTTACAGACCCTTCAGCTGCAGGTATTAACTGGATAAGCGTGACAAGTACAAACTCCATCATTGTTTTTGGGTAAAATGATGTAAGTTCCCAGGCAGTTTAACTAAATTACACTGAAATGCCCACCAGGTTCTAGCTATTAAGCTCATAAATTAGACAGTAAAATATCTCATAATTATTTGGACAAGGTGTTGAACACAAACATAAACTAAATTGCACTGTAATGACCCACTTAAGCAGGAAAGAGAGTTAAAAACAAGTAGTGGGTAAGTTACGTGGTGTAAAATGACAGCACAAACTATAAAGTAACTGTAAACAGGAAGTATCCAGCGCTTTCTTTTACAGCACACAGTTTTGTTTATAGTTAATAAACAGGTACGTACCATATAAGACTGTGTGCTTTATTCATCTACAATCTTTTCATGTTGTATAACTACCAAAAATAAATACACAGTACTGTGGATGCTTAAATAAACATTTTTTTTGTAGAGCTTTAATCTACGCTGGAATTTAGTAAATATTAACACACTATCAGGTATAGCTGAGAAGCTGTGGATTCTCTCAGCTTGTAAGCCGAGACTGTGGCATCGCCTAAAGCAGCTGGCTGAGCGAGGAGCGGGGCACGCGGAGATCCAGCTAGTCCCCATGCTAGGCTAATGGTTAACGGCTAACCCCAAGAGACTGGCTTTTTCCTCCACTCTCTTTTCCCCATTAACTCGTTAATCTGCTGTCACTCCTCTGACAATAAACTGGACTAACTGACCTCAGGATGCAGACTCACCACACTAGAAGTGGGGGAATCATCGTATGTCGCATTATCTGCATTTTTTTTGCATATCGGTATAACGCTAATGACTAATATCTTAAAAAGACCGTCAACCAGTGAACCCGCGTGTCATCAACTACTACTAGAACCTGTTGGACGTTTCAGTGTGATTTACGTAGACTGCTTGAGAACCTACCATCATGCTAATACCTAGAACTTTAGGGACTGTACAAGAAAGCGTCACCCAAATATCAATTTGTCATTAAGGTTTATCAATGGTTAAATACGTTTGGGGCCACTGTAGCATCTACTTAAGTACAAACTTAATGCATGTGCACTGTGCACGGCCTTGATGAGCCAGTCGGTGTAAAAGCCTGAGTCAACAGCTGTAGTGGAGGCACTCGTGTAGTTCAGTTCCTGTATGCAACAGTGCAGAAGTAGGTCAGGGGGTTTATGGAGGGTGAAGTGTTTTAAACCGAAACTGATTCAAACTTTCCATTCTCATCTCATCTTTGTTCTCAACAGCAAAGCGAGTAAGTGCAGCTTTTGGTAGTGGAACCCATTCACGGACGCTTGGACGCAAACACGCAAACACAAACCACAGCGTTTAGCCACGCATGAAGACGGCCAAACCCAGCTGGTGCAGCGCCTGTGCATGTGGTTTTGGGGAGGTTTGAAAGGTGCCTGTAATTGGAACCACAATTGTAGTAGGTGGTCCGTATTTTTCTTCTGGAGTTCTGGTCCAGTCAGTTACTTCATCAATCCCACATGGGCGCAAACACATTTACAGACTCATGAAAGTAGAAAACAAAAAGGGGTCACGACCAGGTAAAAGCATCGATCGCTCTGATGTTCAGGGGTTAGCTGTAGCAGAAAGAATGACGACGATGATGACGATGATGAAGATGTAGCTTCTGAGTTTCCTATTTAGAACCTTTAGAGAAACAAGAAAAGACACACAGTTGTAAAATGTCACTGTCTAAACTCCAGCAGTGGTGTTTAAATTACCACATCCTGCATTGTCATCTATAGTAGTGAGCTGAAGTCAGAGACCACCCTTCATTTATTTGTTGAGTGTGTCACTCTTTCCCTTTATTCCAGCTTCCACTCTTCTCAGGAGACTCGCTTTCAGTTCCTCAAAGAATCTGCAGACACACCTCCAAAGTTCAGTCTTAGAAGCTGGTCGATCATTTTCTGAAGTAATCAAACACATTCAGTGGTGTTGAGGTCTGGACTCTGGGGTGGTCAGTCCATCGTTCAGCTTCTTTGTTCGATGTGTCCGTCTCCTTTTCTCAGTGAGGTTCTTCTTGATCAGCTACACATCCTTTCAGACCCACAGCGCTGAGTCGTCTTCTCACAGTGGAAGGATGGACAGAAACACCTGTGGATGTTTTCAGATCTGAAGCAGCTTGATTTTCTCCTCTCTCTCAGAGATGAAAGCTATAAGTGCTGTTTATCTGATGGGGCAGGTTTGGGGTCTACCTGGTCTTCTAGGTGTTTGTTCGGGGTCCCGTTTTCTCTGTAGCTTTGAATCATTTCTTGAACTGCAGTTTTGGAAACTCATGGCTTTTTCCTTTGACTTGCTCCTTCTTTTTACAAGTGGATTATCTTATATCTAATCTCCCCTCAAATATCTCCTGAAAAATGAATATTTTGGCCTTAATGGCTGTCTTGACTGGAAATTAAATAAATGAGGGGGGTTCTCTGACTTTTGCACAATACTGTGCATTTTCCACTTAGAGGTCCACTTAGATTATTTGTGTGGTTTTGTATATCAAAAACAGACACTGTTATTTTTACGTGACCGTTTTCCAACCTCTCTTTTTGCCTAAGAATTAAACAGGGTGTGCCTTTGAGACTGACATATGTAAACAAGCTGTCTTCTGATTGGCTGCTTTGTATTACACCTCATTCATAAAGAAAGTAGTAGAAATGAGGAATAATACCTTCCACTTCATGAATTCTGCTACAGCCTGCCTGCAGGAACAGCACTCCACATCACTTCAACACAAATGGGCGGGGCTTAATTGCTGTAGACTGAATGGGTGTGCTAAACTGCTGTAGGCCGAATGGGTGGGGCTAAACTGCTGTCGGATGAATGGGTGGGGCTAAACTGCTGTAGGCGGAATGGGCAGGGCCGAACTACTATAGGCTGATTGGGTGGGGCTAAACTGCTGTGGGCTGAATAGGTGGGGCTTAACTGCTGTTGGCTGAATGGGTGGGGCTAAACTGCTATAGGCTGAATGGGTGGGACTAAACTGCTGTTGGCTGAGTTGGTGGGGCTTAACTGCTATAGGCTCATAGGGCAGGGCTACATGAGCAGTGATGATGACATCACAACCATGAAGAAGTCAAAATGGGCTGTTTTTGCAGGTAGGCTGCATACATGTATTTTATATATATATATATATATATATATATATATATATATATATATATATTTCAAAAAGGAACGAAAATTCCCGCTTTCCACGGCACAGGCCCTTTAATCAAATAGATCATTAATTTTATGCAAGCTAGTCACATGATGTGCCAACAGATAATGCCACTCAGATATGGCAGCACTGTACACCTGGGGGTGACTCACTCCAGAAATGTGGACATAGAATTCTATTCCACTTCATAAAATATTAAATAATAATTTTCATGACCTAGATACCTATATCATGACCTAGATTTTCATATTTTAAACTGCACCTAGCACAGAAACCTGAAGAGCTTCATTCCATGATCCCTAACAGTTGCTCATAACTATATAAGCATTTAAAAAAAATGTACACAAAATCTTTCCTAGTATACACAATGAGGGAAAACAAGTATTCAGAAACTGTAGAAGAAAAAAAGAAGCATGTATTCATAAGCATAAACAAAGATATGCTTTACCCCCATCAATTCCACCGTGTTTTTAAGGATTCAGACACCATAAACTAATATTATTAGTACTTTGCTGCAAAGCCGTTATTGGCAATTACAGTTTTGAGACGACTACGGTAAGAAGTGATTCGCTTTTTACAGCATTGTGCTTCTGATGCAAACCGTTCCTCAGGATTACAAGGGACCGTCTGATGGACTTACAATTTCAAAATCCAGCGGAATTCAAGTCAGGGCATTGGCCATGAAAGCACCTAGGCCTCACAGCAAGAAGGGCCTGGGTTCTATTCCCCGGCCGGGCAACCAGGGTCCTTTCTGTGTAGACTTCTGTGAAGTCTGAGTCTATTACGAGATTGTTGTCTGAACACCACGCTGCCAGTCTTTGGACTTCACCCCTGTTGTCTTTTTTCCTCCTGAACACCGAAAGACCGCACCGAGGACGTAGGTGCAGCAGTTGCTCCGCTAAAGCAAACACGCTGCAGAATGCTGTATTTCATGAGGTGGCTGTTGTTTACACACAACTACTCAGCGTCAACCCCACACTTTTGAACGACAACGCTTTCAGCAATGAGACACAGACTGACACTCGGCATTCGAAATGGTTAAGGTGGTCGGAGGCACGCGAACGCTTTCAGCTTTTCCGAGGTCTCCACAAAGATATTCGAGCTGTCCCTGTCTAAATCCATCATCCCACACTGATATCTGAAGTCTGCCACAACCATTCCCCTGCCAAAAAAGACTGTCATCAGCCTCACCCACCCTGGACATCACCTGTTTGACCTGCTGCCCTCTGGCCGCCGGACCAGAGCGCCCCGTCCTGCTAATCCAGCACCAACCATTTAAAAACGGCATGAATTAATGTAACTTAAATGTTGATAGCAGCACTGTTTGTCCAGGATCTTACTGACCAGTCAGAAACCGCTACCAATTTAGTACCGGTTCTCGATACTCATCCCTAGTCAGAGATGGCATCTTCTGTAGACCTGCACACTTTTTAGGCAAACGAGTGTGTGTCCACGCTGGGTGGAAGGCTGTGCTGCAGGACCAGCCTCTTGAAGCACTTCATGATGACCGGCGTAAGTGCTGACGGTAATCGTTGAGGCCGCTGATGACAGTCTTTTTCCGCAGTGGAATGATTGCGGCGGACTTCGGACAAAGTGGGATGATGGATTTAGACAGGAACAGCTTGAAAACCTCGGAAAGCTGAAAGCATTTTTCCCTATTCATTTCTTTTTAGACATATCTTTATTTGTGCTCATGAATGCATACTTTTCTGTGTATATTTCTAAAGACATCATCTCTGTAGACTTGCAGTGTATATGTGCACTGGGAATGCAGCAAATAACAAAAACAAAAGTGTCTGAATGCTCGTTCCCCCTCGCTATAAGTCCTAGAAGAGATCTGAGCAGGAAAGTCGTACCTCATCTTGGAAGTTCATTCCCAGTTGGAGTGACGGAGGGGCTGAAAGGGAAAAAGGGACATATGAACACTTTTACATCACTTTACACTTAGATTTACAGTGAAACTGGTCTCTGAAGTGAAAGACACTGTATTTGTTATGTAGCATATTTCTGATACGATGCAGTCCATTAGTACAGAACAAAAACAAAACGTCCAGTTACTGGACAGCACTACGTTGTTGATTTTCTGCAATTTTTCCACATACAATTTAAATACATACAGTGCCGTTCAAAACTTTGTAATGGTTTGCCATATTGAGAGGTTTTTGTGAGGGTTTCAATGTTCCAAAATGTATTTTTAGATGTTTTATTCAGTATTTTTCATATTTCGTACACAAAAAAGTTAATAAAAGACAAAAAATATGCTTTAAATGTCTATTTCAATCAATCAATCAAAGTTTATTTAATCTTGGAGAACATTGAGGGTGACCCTTCATTTACAATGTTGCCGAGTTGAGTGATAATGTGTAAGAACATAAATAATAAAAGTAAATTTAATAATAAAATGACAAATCAGGTACGTGTAAAAAATGAAACATTAATAATGAAAATACAAAAAAAGTAGAAAATATAAAACGATAATTAAAACGTAACTAAAATGTAAAAGCGAGTAAAATCAAGAGAAGATAAAACAAAACAAAAGGAGGATAAAATCAAATAAAGAAACTAAAATTAATCAAAATATTTAAATATGTTTGTGACAAATTTTCTGATATTAGTTTAAGTTCTAATTTTACTAATGTAACTTCATTTTGGACACAGTTCTATTCACACCTTCTCAGTGCACTATTGATTATCTGAAAACCGGTTTTATTTTATATGATTGAAAACATTGATTACAAATGTATGAAGTCAGTATTCGCTGGAGGTGTAAATCTCTGACCTCGTAATGAATCAGTTCATCTGAGTCACCATAAACTGATTCTATTCAATTCTTTTCATTTGATTCAGAACTACATTTACTTTATTGAACGTTATTCTAAATAATTATAATTGAATCTAACAATATTGATGCTGCAATGCCGGTTGATTCAGATGTATCAGAAACACTGAAGGCTAAAGTCAAAACATTCACTTTGTGAACATCTGTAAATTAATGCTGAACATCAGCGTCTGATTTAATCTGTAAGATTCCTGCAACTTTTTTTTTTGGACCTGGAGGGATGTTTTTCCAGCTGGGCTGTGTAGGCTGCACTCTCAGATCCAGAATGTTTGAGTTTGAGCTCATTGGAACACTCTTCAATCTATTTATTAAATCATACAGAATGTACAAGAAAACAAAAAGAAATACACATATGAATCTAAAAGTAATAACATCAAAATATGTTCAATCACAAAAGAAAGAAACATATCGTAACAGCTACAAAACTGTAAATCAGACTCAGACACAACTCGTTTCCAGAGTTCTTTTCGAGCAAGTTTCAGAGAGCAGCTTTGAGAAGTAGTCCCAAAGGAAAACACTCTTTCTTCACATCCAGAAGATTTACGCTCCTGTCCGATCACATTACCGCATAATTTTACACCACGTGATTTACAGCGCTGTCCGATCACATTACTCTGTAATTCTACTGCTGGAAGCGGTGCAGGATCCCTGCAGTCGCAGACCGTAGCAGCACGGCATCTATTATTTGGCATTCCTTTCAAAAATATTCAGTTTGTTCACTGAGCAGTGAGAGATCAGCCACCCGTGAAGCTAAATGCGAGGTCGGTGTTGAGCTACTAGTACGGAAGTACCACTTTACAGTGACCAAAATTCCAAAATTGAACAAAAAATTAATTGATCCAGTTTGCGTCTAATTCTAAAAATAAACTTATGACACTGTATGACATGCTGTTATCTATAGAACTGGAAGAACATTAAACACCCCGGTGATCCTCTCCACTGTACATCAATGCTCAACCGTGGAGAGTCCACAGTTCCATGTCCCTTGGACATCATAGACAACCTCACCTGGATGCTCAACACCACCTGCCTAGTTAAGAAAGCCCAGCAGTGGCTTCAATACCTGTGGAGGATGAAGAGAGCGAACCTCCCCTCTTCCATCCCCACTACATTCTACAGGGGGTCAGCAGAGGGTCCTGACCAGCTGTCTCATTGTCCGGTATGGGAACTGCACCGTCTCGGTTCCTACAGCAGATTGTGAGAACAGCTGAGATCATCGGGGTGTCCTTACCCACCATCAACACCTCCTACCACGAGTGCTGCATCATTGATGACCCCTCCCACCCCCTCATGAACTCTTCACCCTCCTGCCATTTGGCAGAAGGTACCAGAGCATCTGTTCCACCACCATCAGACTCAGATGCAACAGCTTCTTCCCCAAGGCGGTCAGAGTACTGAAAGCACTGACACCCCCAAACATCCACCTGGACTAATCTGGACCCTTTCCAACATCCACCTGGACTAATCTGGACCCTTTCCAACATCCACCTGCACTAATCTATACCCTTTATAACATCTACTTGCACTAATCTAGACCCTCTCCAACATCCACCTGCACTAATCTAAACCCTTTCCAACATCTACCTGCACTAATCTAAACCCTTTCCAACATCTACCTGCACTAATCTAGACCCTTATAACATCTACGTGCACTAATCTAGACCCTCTCCAACATCCACCTGCACTAATCTAGACCCCCTCCAACACCCACCTGCACTAATCTAGACCCTTTCCAACATCCACCTGCACTAATCTAGACCCTTTCCAACATCCACCTGGACCGATCCAGACCCTCAACAACATCCATCTGTACTAATCTAGACTCTTTCCAACATCCATTTGGACTAAGACAGACCCTTTCCAACACCTACCTGCACTGATCTAGACCCTCTCTACTGTCCATCTAGGCTACTCTAGACCCTGTCCAACATCCACTGTGTGGACCCTCTCCAACACCCACCTGGACTAATCTAGACCCTTTTCAACACCCTCTTGCACTAATCTAGACCTTTTCCAACATCTACCTGGACTAATCTAGACCCTTTCCAACATTCACCTGCACTAATCTATCCCCTTTTTCAGTATTCACCTGGACTAATCTAAACCCTTTCTAATATCGACCTACACTAATCTAGACTCACAACAATATTCACCAGCACTATTCTAGACATACAAACCGCCATAAACAACTTAATGATGCTAACTAGTGGCTACAGGCCTCCACTGCTTGTTAGCTACATTAGCCTCAAGAAGCAAACTATATGCTTTTGGCTGATTGAGTTTATTTGGGGTGAAATGAAAAACAGTTTTTATTCTAAATTTGTGGCTTACAGTGGCCACACCTCTGAGAAAACGAAGCTGGCAAAGTTGGTTAGCATCAGCTCTTGCTTGATAACGATGCTGGCATGATTGGTGCCAATAGGCTTGGTTTGGCAGTGCACTCTAACCAGGAGTTTTGTGGTGCCACTGCCACAGCTGCGTTGTCTGATATCCTGGGCGTTGAGCCTCACCCAGTTTGCACCAGGCTGATTTTCAGCTTTCCTTTCCACTGCCACAAAAACAAGAAAACTGCTGCTCAGACACGTCAGCGCACCTCAGACTGGAAAACAAAGACGCTCTGACGGTTAATCTGCGGCTTGGAATTACTTTAAAGAAGAAGACGGAAGGAGCCGGTTTGGTAGAGTTTGGCAGCCCCTGCTTGATTATCTGGATATATTCTAGTAGCATCACCAGGTTAAAGCTTTCTGAATCTAAATAGCGGTAGTAAGGGCGGGAGGGGAGTTCTGTGTTTGTCAGTTTTGTTTACAGTTCTGCATATCAGATTATTTTAGTGGAGTACTTCATGGGAAGCATTTGTACATTTATCTTCATTAAAATACACTTAAAACAGGAATGTCTGAGTCGGTAATGCTGATGTTGCTAACAATAAATAGCTTTCAGTTAGCATCAGGCAAATGACAATCACTCAGTAGTGGCCTCCAGCTTCCACTGTTAGCAGCATTAGCATGTGTTGCTTTACTTTAAGCTTTTAAAGGAGAAGCCTCTGTTACAAGATACTGTGGTTGCACCATTATACATATATATATATATATATACATAGAGAGAGAGAGAGAGAGAGAGATAACATCCAGCTGTCCTTTACACCGTGTGAATATTTCACAATAACTAAACCAAAATTTTGGAAACTTTTCAAGCTTTTTTTAAGCTCCTTCACCAGATGTTAAGTTACTGTTGTTAGATACACATTTTCTTACAACAGGGATGAAATATGCCCTAATTCCATAAAAATGGCCTGACAGAACTTAGACTGGGCCTTATGTGTCTCACAGGATGAAAATGCATGCAAAATATTAAAGAAATTGCTTTTCTATTACAGTATGGATCAATAGCATGAAATGCAAGCAGTTAATTTTAAAAACTTTCAAAACTACACTTTAGAAAAGAGGGTTCTGAAAGGGTCCCTTAGTAAAGATAAAAAATGTTTTTCTATAGAACCATGAACACTCAAAGAACCCTTTGCATGGTTAAAAGGTTTTTTGCATTGTAAAAGGGTTCTTCAGGATAACGGAGAATGTGCTTTAGGTGGTTCTACAAAGAATCTTTCCAACATCCACCTGGACTAATATAGACCCTCTCCAACAACCACCTGGACTAATCTAGACCCTTTCCAACATCCACCTGGACTAATCTAGGCCCTTTCCAACATCCACCTGGACTAAATCTAGATCCTCTCCAACATCCACCTAGACAACTCTAGACCTTCTCCAACATCCACCTGCACTAATCTAGACCCTCTCCAACATCCACCTGGACTAATCTAGATCCTCTCCCAACATCCACTTAGACAACTCTAGACCCTCTCCAACATCCACCTGGACTAATCTAGATCCTCTCCAACATCCACCTAGACAACTCTAGACCCTCTCCAACATCCACCTGCACGTATCTAGACCTTTGAAAAGGGCTCTATATAGCACCAAAAAGGGTTCTTCTATTGTTACTATGTCAAGCTTGTAACAATAGAAGAACCTTTTTGGTGCTATATAAAACCCTTTTCAAAAAGGTTCTATCTAGAACTATTTTCTAGCGCTGGTGGGGGTGGCCAATTTAATAATATAAATTTAATAATTATCATATGACCTGCGCACAGTAAAGGTCTGCTTTGTATGGAAGCTGAGAGTCTCAGCAGGAGCTCAGCTCACTAATGGTCAGAGCTGCTTCACCCTTCCACACGGTGCATCTGGCTCAGCTGGTTCATCGTTCAGCAGTTAAATTAAAAATATTATTAAACAGTGAGGTCGCAGTGAATCACTGGAGGGAAATGAACACATCCAATTTATTATGTTACTCTTATAAATAAAGATATTATAGAGATAATAATATGTTTATTAATATTTATCAAATTTATCTCTACACAGACTTTTTTTAGAGTTGAAAATTGATTGACTTTCTATTTTTACTACTACTAAACTACTAAAATGTGTTGGCTACATGTCACATTTTAAGATATATTTTTGTCCAGTATGTTAAATTCTACCAATATATGAAAATTTCTCTCTTTTTACTATTTTTTTCACGCAATTAACTCATTTGGTTGTTTTTATTTGTTTTTATGATCATTCTACTTAATAATTTATCTGATTGTCTAAATTTTTGTTTAGTTTTAGTTCATTTTGTTAATTCTTTTATTGTTTTTTTGTCTTCCTACCATTTTGTCATTATCACTTTGGTTTACTCTTCTTTACTGTCTTATTTGGTTGTTTTTCATTTGAATTTTTATTATTCTACTTAATATTTTGACTTTGTAGTGTTTACTGTACTATTTCAATTATGTGCTTTATTTCACTTCCTTGTTAGACTTTTATATTACAGATTTACTCTTTTCAGTCCTTTCTTTCTGTAAAACGCTCAGCTATATTGTAAATGTCTGTCACCCCCTTAATGCACTAACGCTAACGGTAACATGGCGCTTGAACAAAATTAACAAAACATAAAACTTCTGCGTAAGTTAATAAACCCACTTCTGGCTGTTATCTCCTGAAAAAAAAATGACAATTAGATGCTTTCAAGCTCTCTTTCAAATGTCTGGCCTCTTGTGTACGTCTGTGATATTTGTTTTGACTGTTCTGGCAGAGCAGCACCAGCGCAAAGAGAACAGAACGGTGGACATGAAGCAACTGGGGTTCAAGTGAGGTAAGTTAGAAATATAACACAAAGCTCAGTTTTGTCTTCACGCTGCATTCAGACAAAACAACCATGTGCGTGAGCGTTTTTCCAGGTTTTATTTGGTCTGATGCATTAAGCATCCCCCCCCGCCGGCCCCGTAAACTAAATCCTCAAAGAAGCACATAAAACAGTCTCCTGGAATCAATGGCTTTTAAGAGGGAATCAGTCAGGGGCAGCAGCTGGACACAAGCTGCACGGACACACGAGCATAATAACCTGCACTTCGGACTATATAGCAATGCGTCGAGCCCTTTGAGCTTTGAGTACAGCTCGGCTTGACCCGCCATCCTTCAAGGGGTGCGGAAGGCAAGCATCAAGATGTTCTCTGTGCTGGAGTCCAGGTGGTGGAACGAACTCCCAATGGCTGTTCGTACAGCAGAGTCTCTCGCTGTCTTCAAACGCAGACTGAAGACCGTCTCTTTATACAGCACTTAAATGAGCACTGAGTTAAGTATTGATTGTAATGTATTGTACAGCACTTATGTATTGTATTGTATTGCACTGCTCTGTGTTTAACTCTGTTCCTTTTTCTCTAGGAGTCTATAATGACTTTCTGATTCTAGCAGTATCTGAGCTCAGGACTGGCTTTCTCTCTAACCTAGCAAAGATACTTTCTCTGGATAGACAAAGCACTTTTTGTAAGTCGCTCTGGATAAGAGCGTCTGCTAAATGCTGTAAATGTAAATGTAAATGTAAATATGTTATCATTGTTCTGACCAATTACTTCAACATACACTTGATCATAAACAGTCAAAACAGCCATGTTACTCATTTTTCAGTGTCAGGAAACGAAGCCGAGAGCTTATATTTAACAGAAGATGACAGAGTAAATATATGGGATTTCTTCAGTGCTCAGTGAGTCACTCTTTATCTTTATTCCAGCTTCCATTCTTTTCAGAAGACTCACTTTCAGTTCCTCAAAGAATCTGCAGACACACCTCCAAAGTTCAGTCTTAGAAGCTGGTTGATCATTTTCTGAAGTAATCAAACACATTCAGTGGTGTTGAGGTCTGGACTCTGGGGTGGTCAGTCCATCGTTCAGCTTCTTTGTTTGATGTGTCCGTCTCCTTTTCTCAGTGAGGTTCTTCAGCTACAGCTACACATCCTTTCAGACCCACAGCGCTGAGTCGTCTTCTCACAGTGGAAGGATGGACAGAAACACCTGTGGATGTTTTCAGATCTGAAGCAGCTTGATTTTCTCCTCTCTCTCAGAGATGAAAGCTTTAAGTGCTGTTTATCTGATGGGGGCAGTTTTGGGGTCTAACAGGTCTTCCAGGTGGTTGTTAGGAGCCCCATTTTCAATATTGATATCATCATCTTTTAACATCTCCTGAAAAATGAAGAACTTGTACCTAATGGCTGTTTTGACAGGAAATTAAATAAACGAGGCAGGGTCTCTGACATTTGCACAGTACTGTAGCTTTTTCTGGAAAAATTCCAGTAAATATGTTAGATACATAATTATATAATTCATTACATAATTATTTAAGTAATTCACTCAATAACACATGGATGTGATGTCATTGTATTGCTTATATAATAGGGTTCGGCAATATGAGGCTCCGGAGCAGCATGTGGCTCTTTTACTGCCCTGTTGTGGCTCCACAGCTGAATTAGATTTGTAGGTAATAATAAAATAATCCTCCTTTACAGTAAAATAAAGCTCTGCTGATCGTTCAACACAGTTTAACAATAAATGGTCTTAAACTCTGGAGTTAATGTAGAACTGCTAATTCACCCTTTAACCCTGAAGATCAGCGCAGACTGCTGGTCACCATAGCAATGCAGACAACAGTCTCACCTAGCTAGTAGCTAACGAAAAGACAAAGTAATGGCCTACTGCACCATTTAAAGTGGAACAGGAAAATGCGACAAGAAGCTGGCGAATGAGAAGCGACTTCAGCCTCGTAAAAACCGAACGTTGAGAGACAATTTACAAACTTTAGGAAAAGTTTCCTGCCGGAGATGTGAGAAAAGTGGCTGTAGCTGAGCTAAAGCTTAAAGCAGAACAAAGTAATTCTGCGATTTTTTCATATTTTTGGTATATACTAGTGTATTAGTGCGTATTGAGACATATTTACAGCCAAGATGGTAAAATTGGCATAAAATGTTGTGGCTCCCAAGGTGGTATGATTTTTGCTGAAAAGAAAAAATGGTTCTTCTTAACATTTGGGTTGCGACTCCTGGCTTTTCTGCTTGCAAATGTAATACTCCCCAGAGAAGCTTATATGGAGGTCATAATTTAACACTTTATCTTACAGAAGAAGCGTGAAATTCTCTGTTATTTTAAAGCAGTTCTACAGCAAAATAAAGAGCCATTGTCATCCAAAGTGGGGCGTCTCAAGCTGATCTGACAAACGATTCTGCAAAGGAGGAACGTGACAGCAAAGCAGCACAGCAGACGATGGACAAGAAAGAGTGACTGAGTGATGGTCAATAATAAGCTGCTGGCAGGCCTCCTGAATATACAAGGATTTTTAATAGTTTCTGTTGGTTTTAAAAGGATTTATTTGAAACATTTCTAGTTCCTGGATAAAACCATTTGTGATAACAAGTGGTATTACAGTGATCTACACAGATGGAAGCCCTAAAATGGTATCAACTAAGGGTACAGTGTTACCATCAGTTCTATTTTCTGTTAAAAATTGCTGCTATGCTGGACGAGCTTTAGAGAACATCTGCAAAAATGCCATTCAACCTAAAGAGAAACTGCTGCGTGCACATTTTTTTGGTAAAATATCTACATTTAAAGTGGGTTTTTCAGATTTGAAGCAGCTTGATTTTCTCCTGTCTTTCAAAGATGAAAGCTTTAAGTGCTGTTTATCTGATGGGGGCGGTTTTGGTGTCTAGCAGGTCTTCCAGGTGGTTGTTAGGAGGAGCATTTTCTCTGTAGCCTTATTTTTTTTTAACCTTTCGGGAACTCATTTTTCACTTATGTTTATTTGACTTTCTCCTTCTTTATGTAAGACGACTGTTATATTTTATCTCCTCAGAAAAACATCCTAAAAAAATGTGTCCTGTTTTGACTGAAAATTAAATAAAGGGTGGACTCGGACTTTGTTCCTTCCAATTTTCTTCCTCCTCCTTTCTCTTCTCCTCTTTTGTCTTTTGCTTCAGTGAAGCTAACTCAGCCAAGCTGTAGCGCTGTTCTCTCAAAACAGCTGATCTTCTGTGTACAATTTATTCACCGTTATTGTAAAATAGAGCTATTCACGTATATTAGACCTTTTATTCAGGATGTAATTTTTAACTTAGTTGAATCCTCATTTTAAATTTTAGATTATTTTAAATCTCCCCTTAATCTCATTTGCTTTTCCTAGACATGACTGAGTCCTGTTTGACATCCTGTGTGGGATTTGAGCGTTTTTCTCCTGTTTCTGATCAAAAAACCCTCATAGATGGATTAACTCTAGTGGAAACAGCTGTAAACCCCTGGTTATTTGCACAAGACCAGCAAATCATTAATGACAGCACACCAAAATGCTTATTTTAGCCTCTCCATAAACAACAAAAAAAGAAGCAGCATTGGGAGAAGCTGTCTAGTAGTACAGAGCTAATTTTCAGCATCAAAATGAGGATCGGACGGTCAACCAGCCCAATGTGACAACAAACACATCTAGAGAAACCCTGCAAATAATAATATGTAACAGCAAAATACCAAAAAGATAAACTCATTGTAAACAGCTGTGATGCAGAAAATCACGTTAACACTAGAGAACAGAGTTATTTAGGATCAACAAGAAAATGAGTGAGCGCAATTTTACATTCACTGCCCAGTAAATATTATATGAAAAACATGCATCTAACAATAACAACCGGTAAAGGTTAAACAGTGTAATCAAGAACAGTAGGTTAATAGAGATTGTACTGTTCATTATTACTGTGTTAAATTAATAATTAATCATTATTCCATTATTCCATTAGATCACCTTAAATTGTTACAATTAAAATAAAATATATACGCCATATCCATTCCATCTTATCACAAGATCGTACGTGACTCACATCCGGAGTTATGAGCCTACGAAGAGGGGCTGAGATACACATCATCTGCCTCTCACCGTGTGGAACTGGTGGATTCGTGTGTCCGGCTACATTCTGTGTGAAACTGACCAATGGACACTCGGGATATCACTAAGCACTGACCATCACGCCGGACACCCTTCATTCTTCATTCAGTCCACATCGGAGACTCATGTGAAATGGCGTGCAGAGAGTTTACAGCTGCTGAAGCTGCTGCAGCAGTTTTGGAAAGTAGTGATGAAGAAAACGGAGCATTTTGATATGAAACACATGAGGATCACGTTATATGAAGAGCCTTTAAAGGAGGATTTAAGACTACAGAGGGTTAAACAATCGACTACACTGGAAGAGGATGGAGGAGGAAGGAACGATGGAGTCCTCGAGTAGTAGCGATGATGAATTTATCATTTTTCTTTTAAGCACTGCAACTAAAAGGTGCACATAGTGGGCACACGCCATTCTACACAAAAGACGAGGCTTGAGCAGACGAGGAAACACAGAGATGAACAAATAATAATGAACAGTCGCTGTGGTGTACAAACATAGTCATTTCCCAGCCTTTCAGCTGCGAGGCACCATTTATTTACTTTTTTTTTTTTACTTATTTACCTCTGCAGTTTTATAGTCAGTCTAGTTGACCACCATCTGGCACCAAAAGCATAGAAGCTGCTGGTGTTCTCAGCCCTGAGTGCTGTTCATTAAACCAATCAGAATAGAGCTAATTTACATATATCATAAGCTATGTTCTCAAAGCAGGTAAAAGTGGCCCAAATCTGATTTTTTTTGCCTGCCTGTTCACATTATCTTTTAAATATGATCTGTATGTGAGATCAGTCTGAACAGACTGACCCACATGCACAAAAGAACAACACGTCATGTTGCTTCATGCGGCTCATCCAGAGGTAATCAATTACGAACGCCAGTCGCTCCCGGAGGATCAGCTTCATCTTCACCAGCATCACAGGAGCCATCATGAAGCTTCACTGACTGACAGCTGGGCTCATCACCCAGAATGTGTTCGAGCCGTAAAAAGGGTGCGGTCACTTCTTTGGTTCGCGTCCTCGGATTCTTTAAACTTTGCTTTCAGACTTTTAACTGTTCTTCGATGCTGCCGCCTCGTTCTCCTGCGACCGCGTTCGGACATTACTTTCAAAATCTCTTCGAACACGAAGGTGTTTTGGATAAATCTCTTCTAATTTTTGTACAGAAATATCACCCCCAAATGTTTATAAGGTCTCAGCAGAGCGAAGCGATGACGAATGTGTATGTGGTGGCAAACTTACATACCAAAACCACTTGGATAGGGTAGCACCAGGGGTACCACACAGGTTTTTACTTTTGTTTGTGGTTTCAAACTTACATACCAAAACCGCTTGGAGCACCGTAGACCACAGGCTTAAGCAGCAACTGAAAAAATGTCCAGAGGTTTATTGTCGTTTACAAGGTTTATTCCACAGTTTGAGCAAGCTAACAAAGTTTCCATTGTATTTCTTCTTAACTGCTGGTAAAAACCTGTGTGGTACCCCTGGTGCTACCCTATGCTTCTAGTGCACCACCATATATGCACCTGTGCTCACCCTCGCCACCTAGTTTTAGAACTAAATCATTGCATCACATTTTCAATAGTAAACCACACACCAATATAGCTCCTAGAGTGGAGCTGGATTGACGTAAAGGTCGCATGAATTCCGATCTGGATGTTCAGACTGAGTTGCATTGCTGCAGATACATACAGATTTCAGTACCACATATGAAAACGTCTCAAATCAGAATTGAAAATGTCAGATTCCGTGCGTTTATCTGTTCACGCTGACGCATCTGTGTCACATATGAAGAAAAAGATTGGATTTTGGCCACTTTTACCTGCTGTGTGAACAAAGCTTTAGAGGTGCTGTAACAAAAAAACTGGCTGTGTAATCCTACATGATAGAGAGAGGTTGGAAAATGGTCATGAAAATGAAAATGGAGATACCAAAAATACAAGAAAAAATATAAGACATGAGCCCTTTAACAGATACTGAGAAAAGAGGGCTCCTAACAACCGCCTGGAAGACCTGGTAGACACCAAAACTGCCCCATCAGATGAACAGCACTTAAAGCTTCCATCTCTGAGAGAGAGGAGAAAATCAAGCTGCTTCAGATCTGAAAACATCCACAGGTGTTTCTGTCCATCCTTCCACTGTGAGAAGACGACTCAGCGCTGTGGGCCTAAAAGGATGTATAGCTGATCAAGAAGAACCTCACTGAGAAAAGGAGATGGACACATCAAACAAAGAAGCTGAATGATGGACTGACCACCCCAGAGTCCAGACCTCAGCACCACTGATTGTGTTTGAGTACTTCAGAAAATGATCAACCAGCTTCTAAGACTGAACTTTGGAGGTGTGTCTGCAGATTCTTTGAGGAACTGAAAGTGACTCTCCTGAGAAGAGTGGAAGCTGGAATAAAGGGAAAGAGTGATATATTGAACACTCAAAAAGCTGAGATCAGATTTAATTGATGAGAATTCTGTGTAATTTTCTGTTAAATATCACCAACATTTCATTTTTTTCTGACCTGAAAAGTTAATAACTTGAACTTAATTTAGTTTTGATTGGAAATTAAATAAATGAATGGTGGTCTCTGACTTATTACAACCCTAGTATAATATAGAAAGCGATTTGTATGCTTCTGAACGTATGTATTTAAATGGGTTTATCCTTATAGCACTACAGCTGCACACATACACACCTTAAATTGTGTGACCTTAAATTGTTTTTCCATGTATTTGCTATGGTTTCCAGGTTGTTGTTAGGTGGTTGCTAAGCTGCAAGGCTGTTGCTATGGTATCCCGAGGCGGTTGCTAAGTCTTGTTAGGTCACTGCTATATACCAAGTCATTGCTAAGGTGTTGCTAGGCCGTTGCTATGGTATCCCAGGTGGTTGCTATTGTATTCCAGGTGGTCAAAGATGTTGCATGCATATTTGTATGAACACTTGTCTACAGAGTGTCTACTAACTGTGGTAGAAAAATTTAGAAGTTTTAGCATTACATATTATACATACATATATATATATATATGGAGTGTTGGGTTATGCTGTGTTCACATGTTTGTGTTGAAAAAACGTGTCATTCCACACGTCATAGCAGTACATGGAATACGGTGGTATGAAACTGCGCAAACCTTGGCACGGTGAAAATTATCAGAGGAGAACATTAACAGTGCAGATTTTTTATCTAAGGTGGAAAAGGGGAGGAGGACACTCTGTACTCTTTTCCGCAACACTCAGTTCATTCCATCCCTGCAGTCGATGGAAAAAATTGGGAAAACTGGACTCTTGACTTGCGGCGGCAGAATTTTCCATTGTGGCTCTACTGAAAACCATGGAATATCCAGTTTGCCATCGTCCATCTACTGCAAACATGTGAGCGCAGCATTAGACAAGGCTGCCCACCATCACCACACCTGTTTAACCTGTGTGCAGAACTTATGAGAGAGGCAGGACTGGAGGAAGATGATTGAGGATTCAGGATTGAAGCATCCATAGCCTTTAATATGTGGATGATACAACGCTAATGGTGGCAAATATGGAAGACTTGAAGGTCCTTATAAGGAAGGTTAAAGAACAGAGTGAAAAGATGGGACATCGGCTCAGTATAAAGAAGACTGAGATTATGATGAGCGGGAAGACTGCTGACTTTATCATCGACAGAGAAGTTCTGAAAAAAGCTGGACAGCTTCTGTCTACGAGGATCGATTATTGACAACAGAGGATCCAGCACTGAAGAAATAAGACACAGATTGGCGCCCGACAGAACAAGTATGAAGGAGCTTGGAAAGATCTTCAAATGCAACAACTTGTGGTTCTTTATGGATGAGAAAGCTGGACAATAAACAATCAACAGAGGTAAAATATAAATGCCTTCGAACTTTAGTGTTGGCAGAGACTTTTGAGAGTTCCTCGGACGGCAAAGAAAACGAACAAATAGCTCTTTAAACAAATCAAGCCTTACTTCTCGCTTGAAGCCCAGATAACCAAACTGAGGCTCTTATTTTGGACACAAGAACGTGGTCACTGGAAAGGATCACTATGCTTGGAAGAGTTGAAGGTAAAAGAGGAAGAGGATGACCAAGTACACAATGGAGGGATGCAATCAGATCAATCATGAACAAACCATTCGGAATCCTGAAGACCCAACCAGTAGACAGGATATTCTGGGAATACCATCCATACAGTCGTCCGGAGTTGTGAACAACTTGGCTGCACTTAATAATAATAATTCTTTGCCTCCAGGATGTTTTATCTACCCAAACAGAAGATAAAGAAATGCAAGTTTCCCACTTTTTGGCTTGCTAACACTCCAATTTTTCATTTATTATTATTATGTTTTTGTTTTTTTGAGACTGGAGCAACTTTGGCCCTCTATATCTCCACACTGAGGCATATCAGATCTGTCAGATTTTGGGATTTATCACTCATATCACTGCACTCTTTACTAATTAGGCATAAGTCTGAAGGCTTCTAGTTTATGAGCTGTTAAACATGAACATTTAATATGCTTTATCAAATAACTGGTCGCCAAAAGTGTGTAATACGAATAATCCTGAAAATTCAACAGGGCATGAGGGGTCACTGTATGGTTTAATGAGTATGAAAATGATGTAAATCATATGCTGTGGCCTGCACTGTCACCAGATATCAACCTATGGGAGATCTTCACATTAGCCCTGCATTCTCCACCACTACGACCAAAACACCAATTGACGGAATACCTTCTGGAAGGGTGGTGTTCCAGCCTTCCTGTACAGTTCTAGAAGCACACTGTGCTGGAAGCTCATGCAGCCCAACACCTTATTAAGACAATGTGGGTCAGTTTCCCTGACAGGGATTGAGCCTGGTCCTGGACCACTCAGCATTCTGAATGTGGATTCTCCACTGAAAGGAAAATGTAGTCCAATGTTCAATCCCTTGTCTGGGAAATAGTCCTTATGCTGGGTTTTTCCTTTAATTTGTTTCCCATCTGTACATATGCACACACATTCTCACACATGGACACGTACCTTCCGGCCTGTCGGGAAGCATTCTCAAAAAACTTGGTCTTGGAAGCGACACTGCGGAACAGGAAAGAAAAAAAGAGAAACAGAGAAAATAAATCACTAGCTCCTTTTCACAACACCAAACTTTGGTATATGTTTGATGCATCATCTTCACAGCGCATAAATACTAAATAAAATGAGAGAACATACAAACATATTTCACTCCGCACTCACCTGTGATTGCACTCAAACACATTACTTATGAAGACTTCCTGGCTCTGTAAACTTTAAGGACTCTGAAGTCCTTCCATTGCAACATTACTGAAACACATCCAAGCTACATTGCTCAAACGAGGAAATCATCCCTGAGTTTTGTTTTTTTCTTTAATATAAATAGCACTTTGGGATCAATTCTTGAGAAATCACTCAAGGGCTCCCAATTGGCCACCTCAGATTTGTATTTTCATGCATTTCTGAGACATTAGAGATTAGAGGCTTTTAAAAGTAGGCATGAACTTTTTTTTGTCTGCAGCAAATGTTTATTCATTAAGTCATAACTTTTGAACTACTGAAGCTAAATGCATGAAATTGCATGGGATTATTTATTGATTACAGTGTATTTAATGTACCAAACATAAAGAAACTAATATGTACAATGTGTTTTATGTACCAAATATAAACAGATAAAGAAATTAAATGCCTTTTTTTTTCTTTGGAGCAATTTTCATCCTCCATATCTTCACTTTGGATCTCTCATATTTTGGCACTTATGTCAAAGTAATAGAGGTTTCTGGTTTATGAGTTGTTAAATACAAAAGACATTTCCTCATGTCTACATGCCACATTTTAAGTGCATTGTACTCGTGCATGACAAAGTCACCAAAAAATATATAACATTTGCACCAGTGGAAACACCACATTCAACTCAACAATTGTACCAAATATCAAGTTGGTATCTTGAGCCAAACTATTTTTATTAATGTCCATTAACTCTTTGTTATATCAGAAATAAAACACCGACATACTACATATTTGGCAACATATAAATGCATTGTTTCTTTATTTTTTTATTAGTTTTACAAATAAAAGATATAATTAGCTGCCAAAGTGGCAAAAGTAATACATACTAAGATTTGCTTACATTTAATGTCTGGTGCACTTTATTCTACCTATTATTTACTAGGTAAATATGAACTAATTTGCATATTGCAAATTAAAGTACATAGTAACTTATGACGTATAACTGTGTATGTACAGCTGTGCTTGGTGTTACAGTGCCGTAACTACTCAGCAAGTAACTCATATGAGTCACTATGCACTAGAATATCCAAGCATTACTTGTAATTACTAAACAATTTGTGTGTTTTGTATGGATATTACATTACATAATATTTACCAGTACTACCAGGTAGGTTCAGGAGTACTTGCTGCTGCAATGCCATAATTACTCAGAATTTAAAAGGTAATTAAGCAGTACCTACAAGTAATACTTGGATATTCTAGTGCATAGTAACTCATATGAGTTACTTACTGAGTAATTATGGCACTACAGCACCAAACACAGCTGTACTTACCCAGTTATTTGTTATATTAGTTACTATGTACTTTCATTAATATTTACCTAGTAAATGATATGTGGAATAAAGTGCGCCAGACATTAAATGTAAGCAAGTTTTAGCATGTATTACTCATATTCCAGTACACTTTTGGCAGCTAATTATGTCTTTTATTAGTAAAACTAATAAAAAATTAAAGTAAATAATAGGTAGAATAAGTTTCTAAAAGTCTATTTTCTTTGTATGTTCCACACTGTCGCCCACTCTGGACGTTTTATAATGGCTCAATATGAATTTTAAAACTACTGCCTGCTGGAATATTCCTGTTCCACAGCAGTTTGCTTAAAAACACGCTGGCAGAAAAGAAAGAGATGCAAGAGAGGCAGCCGTGCTGGGATTTCATGCAGAACGTGGAAAAGTCAACATGAGACTGCCGTGTTCTAGCTGTCACTACACTAAATGTCTGAAATTATCCAGACAGTCCTACTAATGAGTGAATTCAGCTACTTTAAAGTCACTCTTTGCTGATAATCCTCATAGAAAAGCACCGACGAATAGAATAGGGAACTGCTGAGCGTGGGCTAAAGGGGTAGAAAGCCCCCCAGCATTGTGCTGTGGAGCAGTGGAACTGCGTTCTCTGGAGAGATGGAGCTCCATCCAATACCTTTAGGATGAGTTGGAGTGATCCAGAACTGACCATCCGACATCAGTACCTGACCTCACCAACGCTCAATCAAATCCTCACAGCAATGTTCAACATCTACTGCAAAGCCTTCCCAGAATAGTAGAGGCTGTTGCTGCAGCACAAAGTCACTATTAATACCCTTCATTTCAGAGGAAACGCTGGAGTCTACAGACTTTTGGACATGCAATGAATGTCAGTACCAGACGACAAAACATCTGCTAATAACTTTGAATGTCTGTCCTTTTTATATACCTCAGGAATTTAGTTTACCAGTTTATATTCCACCTTAGGAGCATGAATCACTTGCATTGGACGATCTGTGTGAAACTATCAATGACTGGAGAGCTGTAGTTGGGAACGTCGATACACACACACCAAAAAAAGAGTGCTGCAAAAGCCATTTTTCCACTGCACAATCAAAAACAGATGGGAACCAAAAGGAATTGACACTTATAGGTCTAGTTCACTTTCCACCTGCTTTACAGCACCACTCTACGGCGTAATATGGCTAAGTATCTTACTGCTGGTTAGCTTAAATTATTGGCTGATGTGAAATGATATGAAGTTACCCCACTGTTCTGCGTACACACACTCAAAAATATGTTTACATTTTGCATCATACAGAATCATGTATCAAGCAAAGCTTCAATCTTCATTTGATTGGGTCCTATCCTTGGCTATGACTGGGTCCTACCCTTGGCCCACCCAAAATGACTGCTCAAGTTTACTTTCAATATTAAAATCTTATGAGACAACATTAATGAGATATAATAATAAATTAAAAATGTACTCCCAGAATATACAACATATTCAACATTATGTATTGTGTGTTCTGGTCGACTAGCAAGCAAGCAATTCTTACTGCCTTTTTTCCTATTGCACTGTTTTAAGAATGCTTAACAAACAGTATGAAAATACTTGGTTTTGCAGTGAAATTCAAATTGGCCTGCAAATGTACCATTTGCCATGGTTGGAATGGTGTGGTGGGTATCACCTCTGCCTGCACTGGGGTTCAATCCCCTGCCTGGCTAAGCATCCTACACTATACCAATAAGAGTCCTTGGGCAAGACGCCTAACACTGACCTGTGTAAAATGACCGAACTGTAAGTCGCACTGGATAAGAGTGTCAGCCAAATACCATAAATGTAAATTCTAGTTTACAGTGTAGTGTTGTAGTGCTTGGTAATTGGTCAGTGCTCACCTGGAAGAGTAAAGAAATCACTAAATGGTCATACAGCTGCTATTATTACCAAAAACAGGAGAAGACCCTTGAGTACCATTAGGTGTGAAAGATCTTGTAAGTTTTACATTATGTTAAGGTTTCCTAGAACCTTGACATTGTGTGGAAGTTCTTTAAAATATTCTTTTCTGGTTCTTTAAAGAACTATCTGTTTTTTTTAAGGGGCTAAAAGTGGTTATCCTGTGGCATCGCACAGGACCTTTTCTGGCACCTTGATCCGAGTAAGCATGAAAAAGTTCCTACACAGCACATTAATTTCCCAACATATGATGAAGAAACTCTAGATCACTGTTACTCTGCACTTAAGGACAAACACCTCCCATTTGGCGAGGCCGATCACATCTTCAGTTTCCTCCGGCCTACATTCAAACAGGAATAACCGGTTCTTAGAGGTCTATCAATACAGCGAGGATGCTATCTCCAGACTTCAGGACTGCTTCTAAAGCACAGACTGGCAGATATTCTGTGATATAGTGGGTTACAGGCTATGTCAGAACATGCCCTGACAAGTTGTCTCAAAAAACCATGCTTAAAGCTAAACCAAAAGCCCAGGACCAGCATCAAAGAGCCAAACTGAAAGCTCAAACTGATGCCTCCAACATGGAGACCTGGCAGCCTGCAAAAAGCCAGATATAACTACCTATAATGGCTTTGACCTCAATGCTTCTACCTTCTACCTAATTATGGACTACAGATGTAGGAATAACTGTTATATGGGGATGTTTGCCTCAATACCACATAAGTTTAACACCTATTTTGCTCATTTTGATGGGAGCAACACTGCTGTGAAACGACCTGTAGACCAAGCCAGCTGTTTGAAGACTGTCTTCATTTCTGAGCAGATCTTTTCAGGCATTTACCCACACAAGGCACCAGGACCTGATAGCAACTACGACCTTGTCCTCAAAGACTGGATCAAACAGTTAGTGGAGGTACCTTTAACATCTTCGAAGCGTGTAGGTGATTCCTACATACTTTAGGAGGACCACCCCTGTTACAGTCCCAAGCAAGAAGTGCCCAATCTCCTGCCTAGATGACCACTGCTCTGTTGCACTGATCTTGACAATCAGTCTTTTTAGAAGGTTTATCAAAACCCACATGATCAAGAAGAACATGTATGTGAGACTGATGTCCATATGTTACAGCCTGGCATTCACTACAATATTCCTGACAAATGCATTACAAAGTAGAGGTCTGCACAAGGCGGGTTCACCCAGAGTTTCCTCATGATCTGCTAGATAACTGGTGGACGGGATCCGTTTTGAAGCGAGCAGGTTGCAGGCTTGTGTGGGGGCATGTTATGGCCGGATGGATGGGGCAAGATTGGACATTAATTAGCAGCTTGTA
>NW_023494794.1:10849599-10944599 GCF_904425465.1 Colossoma macropomum | reverse complement strand
TAAGCTGATTTTATGTTTGAGATAAGTTTGAGCTTGTGTTTGAGGTGAGTTTGAGCTGATTTTGAGCTGAGTTTGAGCTGAGTTTGAGCTGAGCTTGAGTAAACTAGTAAACAGTCACCTTACGTTGCAGAATTTTAAGTCCTTCCAGAAATACTGCTGCTCTACCAGCTCTACATCACTCCAAAAGTATTGAGACCAGCAATCTTAAGAAGTCTACTATAAGTATCTACCATAAGTAATAAGTTATAAATTATTTAGTATCTACTATGACCTTCTGACTTTGGTATAAAGCTCAGACACACAAGCCCCTTAAATGCCCTGGACCCACTGTTTCTACATACTTCTACATCTTGAGAATAAATCAGCCAGTTTGAAATGCAGTCCATGTAATAACTGAATAATAAGCCTTAGTGTATATAATAAGCCTGGGATTTTAAAGGGTTAAGATATGTATAATCTATCATTTAGCTTCATAAAGCAGTGCAGTTTTGCCTTGTTGTCTTGCTGAAATTACTTTTCTCTTGTTTTTATTTAACTATACCACATTAAAAAAAGACAAGTAGTCTAAAAGTAGTAGAGAGTAATCACAATATGTTACTTTAATCTAGTAATCCTTTGGATTAATTTACAGACTATATTTTTTAATAGGTAATCAGTACCGGAATTTTATTTTATTTTTTAAAGTAAGCCTCCCAGCCCCAATTACAGTAGTCAAAACGAGAGGTTATGAACTGGAGCATCTGCATCTTTCTGGCTGAGTGTGGGACGGAGGAGTGCAACACTGCAAAGTGGAAAAAAGCAGTCCAGCCAAATGACAAACGCTTCAACGGTGAGTAACAGGTCAAAAACAACAGGAGATTCCAGTCAACAGTCGAGGAAAGTTCGACCAGTCATATCTGAACACCTACTGACTAACGAACTGAGACTAGAGAGTAAGTCTGTCTTTTCAGAGCTGACCTTGAGCTGAGTATTAACTTTTTAGCTGAGATTGAGCTGAGGCTGAGGTGACTTTGAGCTGAGGTTGAGCGTGAGCTGAGTCTAAGCTAAGTCTAAGATGAGTCTAAGCTGAGTCTAAGCTGACCTTAAAATGAGTCTGAGCTTGAGCTGAATTTAAGCCAAGTTTGAGCTGAGTTTGAGCTGAGTCTGAGATTAATCAAGTCTGCGCTGAGCTTGAGCTGAGTTCTAACTTTTTAGCTGAGTTTAAGCTGAGCTTGAGCTGAGTCTCAGCTGAGTCTGAGCCGAGCTTGAGCTGAGTCTGAGCTTGTGCTGAGTTTGAGTTTGAGCTGAGTCTGAGATGAGTTAAGAGATAAGTTTGAGATGAGGTTGTGCTGAGTCGAGCGCGAGCTGAGTCTAAACTGAGTTTAAGCTGAGTCTGAGCTTGTGCTGAGTTTGAGTTTGAGCTGAGTCTGAGATGAGTTAAGCCTGTGCTGAGCTTGAGCTGAGTTTGAACTTTTTAGCTGAGTCTGAGCTGAGTTTAAGATGAGTTGAACTGAGTTTAAGATGAGTTTGAGCTGTGCTTGAGCTGAGTCTGAGCTGAGTCTGAGCTGAGTCTGAGCTGAGTTTAAGCTGAGTTTAAGCTGAGTTTGAGTGTCTTATGTTGCAGAGTTTTGAGTCCTTCCAGAAACACCACGGCTCTAACAGCTCTACATCACTCCAAATGTATTGAGACCAGCAATCTTAAGAAGTATTATACAGTAAATACTGTACATTATTAAGCAACTACTTTGAATTATTCAGTATGTAATATAAATTATTCAATCATTCAGTATCTACAATGAATTATTAAGTACCTACTATAAATTATTCAGCAATTACTATGAATTATTCAGTATCTACTGTAAATAATTCAGTATGTACTATGAATTATTCAGCAATTAGTATGAACTGCTAAGTATCTACTATGAATTCTTCAGCATCTACTAAAATTTATTCAAGAACTACTATGAATTTTCAGTGTCTACGATAAATTGTTCAGTATCTATTATGAATTATTTAGTATCTACTATAAATTATTGAGTACTTAGTGTGAATTAGTAATTGCTATAAATGATACAGAATGTACTATTAGTTATTTAGTAACCACTAGAAATATTTTGGTATCCACTATGAATTACTCAGTAACTACTATAACTATAACTTTTTATTTTACTATCACCCTGATTGTGCTTAATATTAATTTTAACGGCCTGCTTATTGTTTTTACAACCACTTCCTAATCAGTGCAGCTCCACAACCTTCTGTCTCATTTGAGTTGAGTGCGCTTTGGTGTTATGCATGTTGATGGATGACAAAGCGATTTTTCATGTATGTGATCTCAAATTTATATCCCAGGGGAACGACAGTGGAGTCTCTGGAGACAAGGAGGAATAAAAAAAAAGCAAATTTAATATTCTTTTGGGATGTCAATAATTTTGCCCTATCTGTTCAAACGATGAGAATTTTTGAGGAACGTTTTAATTATGCTTTGTTTTTTTTTTCCAATATTTCCAATATTTCTGCAGTTGACTGTAAATAAGCTTGCTTTGCTCTATTTGTCTTTAAAGGGTTAATGCAGACTTTAAACTCTAAGCGCTTCATCACAGGCCACAAAAGCCCCCTAATGAACAGAGAAGGATTCAAACGGGCAACCTTTCATCCAGCGAGGGGGCAATTCATTAACCACTCCGCCAATCCGAATCAATAGCAATTCTGGGCACAGCATCAAAGAGCGCATAGAGCATGTAGTGTTGCCAGGTTACCATCTTTGGTTGCCGCGATGACCCGCGGTGGCGGTTTTCTGCCCTGGAAAGACTGAGTGCGGCCCACCGTCACTCCAGACTCCCCATTAGCCGTCGCCGTAGGATTTGACCTTTGACCTCCATCTTGTGTCCTCGGAGCCAGCCTGGAGAGCTCAGGTTTGGGCAAGACAGAGAGGCGCTGCGGAGGGGTGCGGGACGGAGGGGAGGAGCGAGGGAGCGCCGGAGGAGAGGATGGAGGAATGGAAGGCGGGGCCACAGAGGGAGGAGCCAGTTTGGTCCTTTGGTGAGGGACAGGACTGGACAGGTCACCTCCAGAATCTGGACCGTTATGCGTGGCACCGTTTTGCTCTCGGCCTGAAAAAGAGAGTTCAAAATTATAAATGACGAAGAAAATATGAGAAAATATGAGGGTAAAAATAGTAATTATAACTAATCAGTAAAACTACATCGCCAAGACAACCAACACCCAGACACAAATCCCGTGTTAATCCCTTAAACTATAAGCTCGTAATTAAATTATTAATCTAGAAAACTATTAACCACTACACATCATTCAGAAATCACTAGGAATTACTTCCACTGTGAATAATTCAATACTGTTATGAATTATTTAGAAACTACTATTAAATTTCCAATAACTACTATAAACTGTAAAGTAACCACTATGAAATTTTGACCTGCTATGAATTAATCAATAACCACTATGAATTATTTAGTAACCACTATGATTGTTTTCAATAACCACTATGATTGTTTTCAATAACCACTATGAATTATTCAGTAACCACTATGAATTATTCAGTAACCACTATAAGATTTTTCAGTAACTTCTGGGAATTTTTCAATAACTACTATGAATTATTAGTAATCACTACGAATTTTTCCATAACCACTTCGGATTATTCGGTAATCACTATGAATTTTTCAGTAACTACTACAAATTATTCAGTGTCGCCTATAAATTTGATAACTAACATGGATACAGTTCAAATTTTGTAATCACTTTATCTATTCATTCATATACGTGTGTGTTGTATCTTTTACAATATTAATTCAAATATAAACTAGATGTCTATTTTGCTGTTTTATTTAATATTTCAGTTTTTTGGGGACCATAAAAAGGTATCAATAACAAGTAATACACAGTTATGCATTTACAATATTTTTATCACATTCTCTGCCTCAAGACTTTATCAATTTTAAAATGTTCTTGTTTATACATTTTTAGAACATCATTCTGATTACAGAGCAACTTTGTTCTTTGATGTCAACTTTTTTCTCATTTCATTTTTTTATAGGCTCCTACAAATTATTTGAAATACATGCTATTATGTGTGTATCAGTAAACTGACATGCTTTAGAATGGCACTGCATATCAGTAATATTTCTATATTTTTCTGGTTGTTGAGGCTGGTAAGCTGCTGAATGGGGTGCAGTGCAGTACAGCAGGGTCTGACCAGAAAAACAATGAAAAGAAAATGGTTATGAGTGCAAATTTCTTCATATGGTTTCTTTTGGGAGCAGCGCAAACACAGAGGACCTTTTGTTCCATTTGTTGTGCTGTTTTTACTCAATACCAAATACACGACATCTGGACATGCGCTCTGCAGTTGTATGAAGCCCCTGTGGTCTAGAGAGAGTTAGAACCTTATCTGACAGGAGCAAATGACCCCGTGATCTAAAACACTGAGTGAGCAAGCGAGTGAGTGTGTGCACCAAGGAATTCATTATGTTCTTTATTACACTGTTATTATACATAAAATGTTAATACAGTTAATAATACAGCTCTGGAACAAGGCAGAGTAACTCAGGAATAACTCTGGAATTACTCTAAAGTAACTGCATTAAGTCTACAGCAGCTCTAGAATAAGGCTGAATAACTCTAGGGTAATTCTGGAGTAACTCTGGAATAACTATGAAGTAAATCTGGAATAACTCTGGAGTAACTCAGGGGTCACTGGAGAAACTCTGCGGTCATTCTCATATAACTATGTATTAACTATGGGGTCATTCTGGAATAACTCTGGAGTAACTGTGTAGTAGCTCTGCAGTAGCGCTGGAGTAACTCTGGGATCATTCTGGAATAACTATGGGGTCATTCTGGAATAACTCTGGAGAAACTCTGGGGTCTTTCTGAAATAACTCTGTATTAACTATCGGGTCATTCTGGAATAACTGGAGTAACTGTGTAGTAGTTCTGGAGTCATAATGGAATAACTGCACTAACTCTAGAACAAGGCTGAGTAACTCGACTCATTCAGGAAAAACTCTGGAATTACTCTACAGTAACTGCATTAACTCCGCAGTAGCTCTAGAATAAGGCTGAGTAACTCTATTATAATTTTGGAAAATTTTGGAGTAAATCTGGGGCCATTCTAGAATAATTCTACAAACTCTTGGGTAATTCTGGAATAACTCTGGACTAACTCCTCAGTATCTCTGGAATAACTTGATACCTGGGGTAATCCTGGAATAACTATGGTGTAACTGTAGTATAATTCTGGAATAACTCTGGAAAAACAGTGGGGTTATTCTGGAGTGACTGAGAAACTATGAGGTAATTCTAGAGCCCATGTGTCAAACACAAGGCTTGTGGGCCAAGTCAGGCCAGTGGCACAATCCTATTTGGCTGGCAAAATTATTTTAATTTTCTATTAATATTAGCCCATTTCACCATGAGCTGCACTACAGTTCCCAGCATGCACTGCAACAAAATGTGTGTTTGTTTCAAACCTCTTCTCAACAACGATCTATGTGATTGTACCTAAAACAAACAAACAAAAAAAAAGATGCCAGGTGTCCAGTTCAAGCGAATGGGCAGTTTTAAAATTAACTGCTGTAATTAACAGTGATCTGAGGCTAATGTAGTCTATTTGTTTTTATTTTTTATTATTTTTGAATTGTTCAAGTATTCAGTGCCTGTTTTTGCCTTTGTAGTTTTGGTGTTTTTTTTAACACACAATGGCCAGTTGGGGTCAACGGCAAAATGTTAAGTAAAAATAAACTAACACAGCTGGCCCACAGATTTTTTTTAATATGGCCCTTTTAGTGGTTGAGTTTGACACCCCTGTTCTACAGTAACTATGAGGTACTTCTGAATTAACTCTGGGATAATGCTGGAATAAATCTGCAGTAAATGTGGGCTTATTCTGGAGTAACTATCTTCAGCACAGCCAGGGCACTGATAGGCTTGGGTTTCTAATGAAGTGGCCAGGACAAGGCAGGTGTTTCTAATAAAGTAGCCAGTGAGTTGAAGCACAAGGTGTGTGTTTCTAATAAAGTGGCGAGTGAATGGAAACACAAGGTAGGTGTTTCTAATAAAGTGGCCAGTTAGTGGAAGCACATGGTAGGTGTTTCTAATAAAGTGGCCAGTTAGTGGAACCGCAAGGTAGGTGTTTCTAATAAAGTGGCCAGTTAGTGGAAGCACAAGGTAGGTGTTTCTAATAAAGTGGCCAGTTAGTGGAAGCACAAGGTAGGTGTTTCTAATAAAGTGGCCAGTGAGTTGAAGCACAAGGTGGGTGTTTCTAATAAAGTGGCCAGTGAGTGGAAGCACAAGGTGGGTGTTTCTAATAAAGTGGCCAGTTAGTGGAAGCACAAGGTAGGTGTTTCTAATAAAGTGGCCAGTTAGTGGAAGCACAAGGTGGGTGTTTCTAATAAAGTGGCCAGTGAGTGGAAGCACAAGGTGGGTGTTTCTAATAAAGTGGCCAGTTAGTGGAAGCACATGGTAGGTGTTTCTAATAAAGTGGCCGTTAGTGACCGCAGTGTGTTTCTAATAAAGTGCCAGTTATGAACTGCAAGGTGTTTCTAATAAAGTGGCCAGTTAGTGGAAGCACAAGGTAGGTGTTTCTATTAAACTGTACGTTTTGGTACTTTGTTGTCGTTTTAGCAATGCAGGTTTTGCATGAATGAAAAGCGAATGAAAGCGAATAACCACTAATTATCATTATGAAAATGATATCATGCATGTATGATTTTGCTATTTCTTTAAGTGGAACAGCGTAAATCTAATGCAAGTGTCGGTGGTGGATCAGCATCTGCTCTGAGTTTATTCCAGTTTCTCTCTTTTTTGGTTTAGAGGGATTTTATTCCTGGGTTTGCTCATGGACCGTCATTGTTTGGCCTCGGATGAACGTTTACACAACCCTACTTATAAACCAGACCGCTTGGACCACCAACCCGCATTGGATTCTGCCCACATCAGTGGACTTCAGTGAGCCTGTAGAACTGTGAATAATTGTGCTGGGAATGGAAAACATTCTGTTTAAGCTATCAATGTTTGGTATTTGCTGCTTGTTTCTGTTTATATATTTAGGACTAGATGGCAAGCTGGAGAAATGCAAATGTACAGAATATCAGCTGTTTACACTCCAAATAATTATACCTATGAAAATGAAAATATTTTGCAGGTCATATACAATATCATTAAAAAGTTTGGAATTAGTCGTCATATTAGTAAATGCCATCGATATTAAGTAATACAGTGTAGAAACTCAATGTTTTTTATATTGGTGTATTCAGTATAATTTATAATAATTGAATTTTTGGGATATTATGATTCACTGAATCAATTTCTAGTGAATCCCTATTAAACTGAATCATTTTATGCACCAACGTTCCAAACATTATTTTTTTTTTAAGGTAGTTCTGTTTTTTCTTTGCCCATACAGGCCATATTAAGCCCTTACTGAACATTAGTGATAGTTCCTAATATTTAAGCAACCAATACAAACTTTGTTAAGTTGTTTTTACTGTTTTGGTTTAATAAACTTGCTCTGACTTTTTCAGACTTCTTGCTTAATTAACGTGATAAAATTCTTCATTCAACTTTTCTTAAGTTGGATTTCTTTGACGAGTAGCCTTCAAATAAGTGTTTTATATACAGCACTGTGGACATAATTCAGGCACATGTTAAGATTACATTTAATAACTCTTTATATGGTCAGTGAAAAACACTAATATTATGATAAAGACTAACGATATGAATTTGAAATGATACCTTTGCAAATGAAAATATTTTGCAAGTAATATACAATATCGTTCAAAAGTTTGGAATTAGCTGTGATATTAGTAAATGCCATCGATATTAAGTATTATGGTGTAGAAGCTGAATGTTTTTTTTTTTTCCACAAATTAAATTAAAGTATTTTGGGAAGTTAGACAAAAACAGCAAATGTTACCAAATAATATCCAGTGATTACACATTTAAAGTAGTTTGTTACAATTCCTATTAAATTTTTTTGCTCTATGGTTTCAGTTCTAATTTTTTATTAGATTATATATGTGCTTTTGTTATTTCTGTTGTTTACTGTTTCACTGTTTTATTATTTTATTTTGCAGTGGGTAGCGCTGTCGCCTCACAGCAAGAATGGCCTGGGTTCGATTCCCAGCTGGGGTGACCAGGGGTCCTTTCTGTGTGGAGTTTGCATGTTCTCCCCGTGTCTGCGTGGGTTTCCTCTGGTTTCCTCCCACAGTCCAAAGACATGCAGTCAGGTCAACTGGACATGCTAAATTGCCCCTAGGTGTGAATGTGTATGTCTGTCTGTCAGCCCTGCGATGGACTGGTGACCTGTCCAGAGTGTATCCTGCCTTCCGCCCAATGACAGCTGGGATAGGCTCCAGCACCCCACTGCGACCCAGAAGGATAAGCGGTTTAGAGGATGTGTGTGTGTATTATTTCTTGACACACACAAAGAAAATATGAATGACTATCTGATCAGTGTGATCAAAGGCATTTTGGCAGATTGATTTAATTACAAAATGTATAATAAAATCATCTACAGTGTCGTTCATGACTGAGAACTGAGAAGGCAGACGTTCTTCTTCAGGATATCTGACAGAGAGCAGAACTCATGGTTCCATCAATTACGACGAGTCATCCAGACCCTGCAGAAGTAAAGCAGCTCCAGACCATCATACTACCACCACCATGTTTCACTGTTGGTATGATGTTCTTATGGTGGAATGCAGTGTCAGCTTTACACCAGATGTAACAGGACCCATGTCTTCCAAAAGGTTCCACCTTTGACTCATCAGTCCACAGAATATTATCCCAACAGTCTCAGGGGTCATTTAGATGCTTTTAGGCAAACGCGAGACGAACCTTTGACTTCTTTTTGGTCAGCCGTGGTTTGTGCCTAGCAGCTCTCCTATGGATCTTTTTTATTGTGGGATTGTTTACACTGACCTTCACTGAGGCAAGTGAGGCCTGCGGTTCTTTAGATGTTCCTCTGGGTTCTTTTGAGCCTTGACTGGTTTTGTCTAGTGATTTTTTGTGCAATGTTGGCAGCTGATTTTTCAGAAATGGTGCCAAACTGTGTCCAAAAGTCTGTAGACACCAGAATTTCATCTGAATTGAAAGGAGTTAATAGTGACTTTGTGCTGCAGTATCAGCCTCTACTCTTCTGGGAAGGCTTTACACTAGATGTTGAACATTGCTGTGAGGATTTGATTGAGCATTAGTGAGGTCAGGTACTGATGCTGGATGGTCAGTTCTGGATCAATAATTATCCCAAAGGTAGTGGATGGAGCTCCATCACTCCAGAGAACACAGTTCCACTGCTCCACAGCCCAATGCTGGGGGGCTTTATATCCCCTCTAGCCCACACTTGGCATTGGGCATGGAGACCTTGGGCTCATGTGTACCTGCTCCAGGGCATCTCATCCTATTGGCCAGTGCTTTTCTAAGGAGATTATACAAGCTGTGTTGGCAATGGGAACCTTAAAGTAGCTAAATTCACCCAATAAAAGGGGAGGGGTGGTCTGGACAAAAGTCCCTTTAATAGATTAGAAAAGTTTATTCATAAGTTTATTAATCGTAATTAATTAATAATTAGAAATATTCAACATAATTCTTCTGTTTAGCATGTTTTCACCTACCAAAAGGGTGTTATAATGCATCATAACACATCAGTCTTAAAGCAATTCAACTGCATTAATTTAGCAATGCTAATTTATGTCTAATTAATTCAGTATGCTCTGATTTTTGGTAAAAAATGAATATATAAATAACTAAAAAGCTTGATTTTTTTGTCTGAATTACACTGTGCTCAGTCAGTTCCATTGGTGTGTTCAGTATATTTCATAATAACTGAATTGAATTTTTAATGTAATGATTCACTGAATTGTTTCCTAGTGAATCCCTATCAAATTGAATCATTTTACGCAACAATGTTCCAAAAAATCTTGTTTTTTTCTGTTTTTTCTTTGCCCATATGGCCCTTAGTCTTTTTCTTTGAAATCATTGTTCTTCATATTTAAGCAGCCAATACAAACGTTTTTGTTTGAGAAACTTTGCTCTGACTTTTTCAGACTTTTTTGCTTTGTAAATGTGACAAAATTTGTCATTCAACTTTTCTTAAGCTGGATTTTTGACAAGAAGCCTTCAAATAACATGTTATTGTTTTCTATACAGCACTGTGGCCATAATTTAGGCACTTGAGAAGATTATATTCAAAAACTGTATCTGGTCAGTGTTTATTTGCTCAGAAAAACACTAATATTACAATAAATACAAATAATATTAATATAATTGACATAATTCCATGAGGAAGGCCAGTTTTGACTGTAGTTATCGTTCAATACTTGGTTTATCTAACCAACACTTTATTGTATTAAATCAGGTTTATACAGACTTTATACAATATTGACATAGATTTTAATAAATTGCACCACTTGAATGATGAACCATATATAAAAACGAATAAATATATGAATAATCAATGCTTATTTAGAAACTGTAGAAACCTAATCATTATTTTTTGTTATTATTTTACACTCATAGCACAGAAACTCTAGAACTTGCAATTTTGAACATTTAATTACTTGCATAAAATCAGTTACAAGTCTGATTGAACTGTTTTAAACGATTAAATCTCACTACTTGGTGATGCTTAAACTTTTCATTAAATTAGGCATAAACACACTTACAGCCCAGATAAATCATTTTAAATGATTTCTCTCTTCTGCTCAGTGCTGTCTATAATGTTTTTATTATTTCAGAACAGGTTTCAGGGCTGTGTTGTTGGGGTTTGATGCCAAGGACAACAGCTGCGGGTGTGAACTAGTCTAAACCTCACACACACGCACAAATAAACATCTGTCAAAGAACCCAGCTGCATGTAAGCTGGCCAAAACCAGACTGAAAACACAAAAACACATCTGTACATCTGCAAACAAACGACATAGTCGCTACCAAAGTTCAGGATTTACATTTACAGCAGAGCTTCAGTGGGTGGAGCCTCACACCACAGCCAACCATGCAGACAAACCTCTAGAGTATACACTCAGCAAAGCACTTTACTAGGAACACTACACCAATACTGAGCAGGGCCTCACTTTCCTTTCAAAACAGCCTCAGTTCCACAAGATGTTGGAAACATTCCTTTGAGATTCTGGCCCATGTTGAAACGATCACATCATCCAATTCCTGCTAATTTTTCAGCTGCACTTTTATGCCGCGAATCTCCCGTTCAGCCACATCCCAAAGGAGTTCTACTGGATTCAGATCCAGCCACTGAAGAACACTGGACTCACTGTCATGTTCATGAAATCAGATTGAGATGACTTTGGATTTGTGACGGGGCTTAGTCCTGCTGGAAGTAGCCATTAGAAGATGGCAAACTGTGAGATGCACATGGTCAGCAACAATACTGAAATAGGCTGTGGCAGTCAAGCGATGACTGACTGATATTAACCAGCCCAAAGTGTGCCAAGAAAACATCCCCCACCCCATTACACCACCTCCACCAGCCTGGACTGCTAAAACCAGGCAGGTTGGGTCCATGGATTCATGCTGTTGTTGCCAAATTCTGACCCTGCAACCACCTCCACTCAGCCTGAATCTGTTTTAACTGATTTTAGACAACGTAATTTAAGCATATTTTTATATGGTTTTATATTTATTATTCTTTTATTTATTTTATTATCAACTTTTAGATTTTAGTTATTGCTTCTACATTTTCTATTATTTAACTGGCACCACTTTAAATTAAGACTACCTTTATAAAGTGTTCATGAAGGGTTTAAAATTAGTTCATTAATGATTATTGATTAAGTCATTAAGACCTTAAAATCAATAACAAGCAGTTACGACACATAAATAGGGGCAGTGACCTGTTGTTTGCCCAATGCTGAAACACATTCATTTACAGTGTTAAACCTCAGATTTTGATGTTTACTGATTTCACTTTGTCTTCTTCATCAGTCAGCATTAAACCCGTCAGCTTCATCCCATGTTTGTATTTATCAAATATAACCGTTCACTTTTGTGGACTTTTTATTAATGTTTTATAACTATAAATGTTAATGATTTTAACGCGTTCATCAACTGTTCATCCATGCTTTATGAGGGCTAGTCTTATAAAGAGCTACCATTTCATTTTTTTCACTATTATTTGTATCCTTATTGGATCTGTTATTTAATGTTATTTTATTTTTGCAATTCTAAAAGTTTATTCTGATTTGATCGATTTTTTACTATTAAATGTACTATTATGATTATTGTTAATTTTCTTAGCATTTTTTATGTTTTTTACAATCACATTTTTTAATCCCTGATTTCTTTCTGTTTTCTTTTTTTTTTCCAATTTTCTCCCCATTTTAGTATCCAATTCTACTCACTACTTAGGACTCCCCCAATCACACGATACCACCAGCGCTAGGAGGGTGAATGTTAGCACAGGCTTCCTCTGAGCCCTGTGAAGCGCCACCACATCGTCGCTAAAACCCAATGTCATTGAATAGCTGAATGTGGAGGAGAACACTAACCACCAGGTCTGTTACATCAGCTAACAGACGCCTGCGCTGGCTAGCACTGCGCAGAGTGATGGGGGGAGACGACAGGTCAATCCTACCCACCCAGACAGAGTGAGGGCAACTGTGCTCTCTTGGACTCCCAGCCACGAATGGCTGTATCATCAACAGGGGGGTGAACTAGGACCAACGCTTAGATAGCTGCACCACTCGGGAGCCCTCTGATTTCCATACTGGCTCAGCTACACTGTAAACGTACAGCCAAGTTTAAACAAAAGTTGATGGATTGATTGAAATAAAGATTTCAGAAAAAGTTCTTTTACACAAAAGCAATTCTGTGTGTGTGTAGATTTGGGTGGACTGGTTTTCATATAACTCTTGCTATGAAAACAAGTCCCACTCCAGTTTCTGCAGCTTGTATCTAACCCAAGCTTTCTTGCTCATCCCTCCATTCCCGCTTTGCATACTTGCATGTCCTGCTTACAGTTAGATCCAAAACACACACGAAAACACGCGCAGAGCGCAACCTCAAAAATCAATAAAGATTAATGACGCATACAAAAAATTAATGAGTGGTTTCAAAAGTTCCATAAACAAAAACATACAAGCACAAAGACACACTATATAAACACAGTCGCGCGACCCGACCTTCGACCTAAAGAGCTTTTACAGATTTCTCGCTAACGGCAAAGAGAAAAACACTTAATAATCAAACTGAACAACAAATAATCACCTAATTAATGATAGAGGATGTGAAATAGATGGAAAACATTTTCCTTGCTTTTTTAAGACATAAAAGGTCTCGATGTGGTATGTAAACCAGAGGGGAACTCTCAGAGAAAGCCTAACAGTTTCTGGGAACAAAAACATTTAATTTTAATAGATTTATCGTGCTCGTTATATTTGAACTCTGATCTCATCATTAAGTTAAAAGTTTAAAAAGGTAAACTTAAAGGCCTAAAATATTCAGCCACTCAACAGAAAACTGTCCAATCAGGATTGTTTTCTCTGTGGCGCCTAGGTACAGCCAGGCGAGCTCTCCCATTGGTTAGAGTTTCAGGAGCTAGACTGAAGGCCTTACAGGTTAGATGACCTACCAATATAATTAGGACATGACAGAGGAATCAACCAATCACGCTCTGATTTACAATGTGGTGATAAGAAAAACCTCATTCTACGTCTTCTGGACGTTCTAGATACATCACTTACTGTGAATTTGAGCCGTAGTCTAAGCAGTGTTCCGGTTAGTTGTAAGGAATCTACCTTTACTGAAAGAGTTACTGTAAATCTGATACATACAAGCTCAAATGTATGTTAATGTCTGTTACAAGCTTCAGATAAAACATGTAGAAAGTTTTTTACAAGCATTAAATGTCCATGATTAATCTAGAACGGCATAAGCTTAGTGCTAACATACTATAAGAAATTCCTTAAGGGTGCTAGTAGAAAGTCATGGTCCAGCACTGATGTAAACGTTGTTTACAGTCCATTTATGGCAACTATGCTGCGAAAACAGCTCTGAATTAATTGTTTGTGATGTCATGACTCCAACTCATTTGCATATATCTGCATATTCGGCCTACAGCAGTTTACAGTAAAGCCCTGCCCAGTCCTCCTGCAGCAGTTTAGCCATGCCCATCCAGCCAGCAATATTTAAGCCCCGCCCATTTACAGAGAAGTTATAAGGAGTGTTTCATGCAGTACTGAGGCCCAATTACAACAGAGCTCATTTACATAGATCTTAAATCTCAAAAGCCTGTTTAACTAAGAAGTTGGTATAAACCATGTAAAAATAAAAAAAATATATATGACCTCAGCATTAGATATTAAATAAAAAAATGTAGAATATGGGCCCTTTGAGAGAAGAAGAAACTTTATTCCGGCAGTGCGGCAAATGGAACATCAATTTCAACAACAACACACACTCAGACACGCCACCGTCTGCCAAAGGGCTCGGCAGTGACGAGCGGGGAGACACATTAATTGATTAATAGGTACATCTGTGTTTTTACAAGAAAGAGAGAATAATGAATTGAAATGTTAATGACTGAAGCAGGTTTATCAGCCGGAAGCAGGCACAGAGCGATACGCCGAGCACAGGCGCAAGCGCTTAGTCCACACTCGACCAGCAACGCCACTCTGCACACAGACGCCACAGGAAACTCGAAATTTACCCAGCTGTCACCCTGCTGATCAGCCAAGACATGTTCAGTGTCTTCATTTTACTTCTTCAGTTTTAGCTCTGGAGCTACAGAGCTAACGAAGCTAACAAGCACTGGAAGCATCAGAGAACTTGTATAGGGGAGAATTCCCACTCTGTAATGTCTTCTGGGTTATTCAAACACTAGAGGGCGCTACCGAGCGAGTCCAAAATGAATGGGTTAAGATGGAGCATTTGGGCAAAATCATAGTTATAATCAAATTATAGGAGTTTAACCGCGCCTTGTGTACGTTCATGACGTCAGTGAGCGCAAAGAGTCAATGAGCTGCTCCGCTCGCCAACCAATCAGCACTCAGTAGCAGTAATGTTAGCGTCCTGCTGCCCAAATCCGTTTGCTTTAGAAAAAAGGAAACGCACAGGTGAGTTCTCTTCGCTTTTTTAGTGAAATACATCCTTCTACTTTCTAAAATTAAAGGACAGTTCTGGATTAGAAAAACAGTCCTGTTCTTGATATAACGAGGGAAATAAGAAGTGGCCAGGCTCCTCATGGTTAACGTGGTTACAACTGCAGGCCTAATTAGCCAGAAAACATTCTACCTGCAGACCTAATTAGCCAGTTAGCACTGCAACTGCATGCCTAATTAGTTAGTTAGCATTCTAACGGCATGTCTAATTAAACAGTAAGCATTCTAACTGCAGGCCTAATTAGCATTCCAATGGTAGGCTTAATTAGCCAGTTAGCATGCTAAAATTACTAAACTCTGGAATTCTCTACCTTCAACTCTTCGCAATGGCTCTTCTTTGTCTTCCTTCAAATCTCTGCTAAAAACCTTCTTCTAGATTTTTGTTTTTGGATACCTTGTAAAGCGTCCTTGGGTTTGTGAAAGGCTCTATATAAATTGAACTTATCATTATTATTATTATTATTATTATTATTATTATTACAATTGTTCTGCGACACTTGCTACTTTGAAAAAAATGGTTTATACTAGTCTAAGCTGGTTTAGCTCGTCACCCAGCATGGTCATGCTGGTTGACCGGCATACCAACATCCAAAACACAACATCTGACTTTTCTAGCAGGGTGATCACTCAGTTATTTCCCTCATCAGTCGAACAGGGTCCAGAACGTTCTCCAAGTGCAATGCTGCTGCTGCGACTTCCACCTTAATGGCACAATATAGCAAGAAAACTGAATTTTGTTCTGTTTTTAGCTAGAAACGGCAAGCATGCTGTGCAACAAGCAAAAAAATAGACACAAAAAAAGGTAGCGCCACCACTGTGTTGCGCACTTGTGAAAGGCTACACTGATTCATTGCTCCAGGGAAAACACCACCTCTTTGATCGGTGTTTGAGGGCTGCTGGTCACATATCGGAATAAAAGCAGAACTTGCGGACACAGTTTTATATCATATGGGATGTAAGCGGAAAAGGCTTTTACAGGCCATGGAGTTATTAGCGTGGCTCAGTTAAACACACGAAGAAAAGATGAGGATATCGGCAGAAACTGATCATCACTCAGATTGTCAATGCACAAATATCCTCCTATAGGCCTCATAAACAAGTATCAGGATATTTTTAAAAGATAAAGCGTTTTATAAAAATCTGCCAGTCCAGTAGAGGGCAACAATACCCCATAAAATCTGATGAGAACACTGCGAGCATGTGCACTGCGCATGGTACTGAGTGCAAAGCTAAAGCAGAGGACAAAGTGACGGCGCTGTGTTACGACCACAAAAGGCTTGTTCAACAAAGTCTGCCAGAAAATAAAAGCTTAAAAAAGAGCCTGAAAAATGCCGAAAGCTATGCCACCGTCTCTGAAGCAGCCACACAGCTCTGATCAGGCGGAGGAGTTATGATTTATGATGGACTAAAGATGATTTTAGTCACCCATGGATGATAAACAAGCCACTTAATATTAAAATCATTACATTATTTTTAAATTTGTGGCACCCTTACTTTAAAAAATGAGTGCAGTTTCATTTACACGGTTAAGAAGCTATTTTAGACCTGACCTTCGTCGCACATCTCTTTCAAACGACCAGAAATCTGGAGGTGGCCTGGCTTGCAGGTGGGGTGGCCGAGGCTCCCCAGACCTCCCATAGCTATGCAGGAGTTTTTGAGAACAAAATCAAGGAAAGAAGTGTTACAGTGGACCGAACGTCCAAGCTACAGGCTCTCAGTGTGTTTGTGCGGGCTGAGGGGTTCAGCTGTTCTCGTTCTCAGAGCGGAGACTATAATTCAGGCTGTAATATCAGCTGCTGCTCTTTAAAAAAAAATAATAATAACAGGCTTTTGCTGAAGCGAGACATGTAGGCCGTATTTCTGACTCGTAAAGAGCAAGCAGGACAACACTGCAGACAAGTGGCCTCGTTTACGATGCGTATTTCTAACCTTTTCAGAGAAATCATAAATCCGTTCCTGAGGTCATTAGAAAACACACTGTTCACAGTTCAGTTAGCTCATCAGATAAAATAATACAAAAAAAATCTTTAAAAACATCAACAAAATGTGATCCACTTACTTGAGAATGAAAATAAAAAAGAATAAAAAAATAAAGAGTAAAAATAATAAAGTTTACTTAAAAGAGACAGTAATAAAGATGTTAATTAAACAAAAATAATTAGGAAAAAAAATAGACCTGTTTAATTAAGAGTAGAAAATAATACGGATGTTTGTTGCATGTTATCATTTTTTAAAAAAAGAACAAAACGATTTCTCTTTACATAAAAGTTACAAAAAGAGATGTCAATCAGAAAAAAATGAAACAAAGTTTAAAAATTTGATCTTAAAAAAATCATTCAAATTGTTCTGTTTACTAAAAAAAGCAAAAATAATATGTTAATTACGTAAAACAAAAAAATCATGAATAATAAATGTTAGAAGAGCTACAAAAGAATAAATTTCATGTGAAAATCATAAAAATAGTAACTGTATGAAATGAAAACTAACTATAAATGGAACTGATGAATAAAAATTTATGAAAAATTTACGAAAGAGTGAAAAAATGTCAATGATGAAGATGAGGATGATGGAGGGGATGAAGGCTGAGAGATAAAATGTTATTTACTCTCGAAGGCCGGAGGCTGGAGCCCGGTGTAAACCCTGGGCGGTCGTTTGGAGATCGTGATTGGCTGTCGTCTCCTCGGCGCCGCCCTGGGGGGCGGAAGTGGCGGCGCTAAGCTTTCCTCTGGAGGGCCGCTGAAGATCTGACATCATCAGAAAGAGAGAATTAATTCAAACCGGACGTCATGAAAAAAAAATGATAGAAAACCGAGAAAGTTTATGATAAGGGGGTTAAAGGGGTATTATGTAAAGGATTTTCTGGGTCTGAGTTTATAAACACTTTCCAAAAAAAAAAAAAACAGGAAGAATCTTAAGGCTGGAGTTGTCACAAAATTAAAAATTTGGTGGTCAGTAAATTTGGTCGTCAATTTTTAAATAATACCTTAAAATTTGAATGTCAAATTTGTGTGAAATGCCCACTGCTGGCTCTGGATAAAGACGTAAAAAAATAAATAAATAAATAAATAAAAAGGTAAAAGTAATAAAGATGAAAAAAATGAAATTAGATGAAAAAAAGATGAAAAAAAAAAGTTTCTGTTTACTCAAACGTGACAATAATATTAGATGTTAATTTTTTAAAAAAAGAATAAAATTATTTCTCTTTACAAAAAAGTTACAAAAAAGATGCCAATCAGAGAAAATAAAACAACTTTTAAAATACTGATTTAAAATCATTCAAATTGTTCTGTTTACTAAAAAAAACTGGAAGAATCTTAAGGCTGGAGTTGTCACAAAATTAAAATTTTGGTCGTCAGTAAATTTGGTCATCAATTTTGAATTATATCTTAAAATTTTAATGGCTAAAAATCATCAGTCCGAAGAACCATTTCACCATGCTAAGAACCGTTCAAGCATCAAAGTGGCTCTATAAAGAACTTATACCTCTAAACAGAACCATTTCCTTTACTAAAGAACCTTGGAAGAGAGAGTTCTTCAGCCTGAAGGAGAATAAGTTTTAGATGGTTCCATATAGAACCTTTTTGAAAATGGTTCTATATAGTACCAAAAAGGGTTCTTCTATTGTTATGGTGTCAAGTTTGTAACAATGCATTGCAGAACCATATACAGCACATTCTCCATCACTCTGAAGAACCATTTCACCATGCAAAGAACAATTTAAGCATGAAAGTGGCTCTATAAAAAACTCAAAGTTCTAAATAGAACCATTGCTTTTACTAAAGAACCCTTAAAAGCATCTTTTTAGTAGTTTACATAAAACTACAGTGGGATGATCTGACAGCCCATCTAGACTCAGGTTCCTCTGATTCTGATTTCCTATGACTTTACTGACAGGAACAGATTCTAGATCGGCTCGAGTCTAGAGCTCTGGTCTTGAGTGTTCTACTGCCAGACATGTTCCACTGTGCTCACGTTCTCCTGAGCACAGATACTGAGTTATTTGGAAACGTAATCTGCCCTCAGTCCATTCGGACTCATTATGTTCCTGACCTTCTTGTAGTCCTCGATTAGGATCTCAACGACGATGTTCTGGAACTTTATGTCCAGCATGGCCGCCACCGTCTCCTCCTCCGCCCTCATCAGCGTGGGGCCGAAGATGACCCCCATGTTAGACGCCGTCATCAGGTTGGCACAGCTGTGGCTGCAAACGCTGGACAACGAGAGAACAAACGACATCACAACAATTATTTACAAATGATTAGAACAATTAATCACGTCTGTTTTATCTAAAGAGAGATTGTTCCCTTTTTAAAACGCCGCATTTTGTTGTAGCTACACACTTAAAAAAGGTTCTACATAGAAACATTAACACTCATAGAACCCTTTGTGTTCCTTGCATGGTGAAACGGTTCTTCAGATTGACGGAGAATGTGTTGTAAATATTTCTAAATAGAACCTTTTTGAAAAAACGGTTCTATATAGCACCGAAAAAGGGTTCTTCTATCGTATACAAGCTTGACATAACTATAGCAGAACCCTTTTTCCATTCTCCATCAATCTGAAGAACAATTTCACCATGCAAATGGTTCTTTCAGTACTCATGGTTCTTTTTGTAACCCATGTTTATACTACACTCTTTAAAAAGATGGTTTTTCAGTAAAGAAAATGGTTCTATTTAGAACCATGAACACTCAAAGAACCTTTTGCATCATAAAAAGGTTCTCTGCATCCTGAAAGTGTTCCTCAGATTAATGGAAAACGTGCATAAATGTGCTATAGATGGTTCTGTATAAGGATCCAAGCTTGACATCGTAACAATAGAAGAATCCTTTTGGGTGATATACAGAACCATTTTCAAAAAGGTTCTACATAGAACCATCAATCTGAAGAACACTATCACGATACAAGGAAGCCTTTAATCAAGCAAAGGGTTCTTTGAGTGTTCATGATTCTATATAGAACCCTTTTCTTTACTAAAGAACCATTGAAGAACCATCTTTTTTAAGAGTGTGTACTAGTACACTGAATCTGTGATGTGAATCATCAGATGATATTTTGGCCACCCAGTCAAATCCAATCATATGTTTTGACTGGAGACGCGTTCTAGAGTGTAAACGGCTGCACGGCTCACTGTCCACTTACGGTCAGATCACTGGAAATGGATATTAACCCTCGGGGGTCTACAAACCTCTCTGTGTGTCAAATTCAATGTTTCTATATCTGGTTCTGTATCTTTGCGATGATCCGGCACAGAAATCCAGTTCTAACAGTTCCTGAATCTGTAGAGTCGCCCATCTCGAGATCATACGAGACTCACATCCGGAGTTATGAGCCTATGAAGAGGGGCTGAGATACACATCATCTGCCTCTCACCGTGTGGAACTGGTGGAGTCGTGTGTCCGTCTACATTCTGTGTGAAACTGACCGATGGACACTCAGGAAGTCACTAAGGACTGACCATCACGCCGGAAACCCTTCATTCTTCATTCAGTCCACATCGGAGACTCATGTGAAATGGCCTGCAGAGAGTTTACAGCTGCTGAAGCTGCTGCAGCGGGTTTGGAAAGTAGTGATGAAGAAAACGGAGTATTTTAATATGAAACATATGAGGATCATGTTACATGAGGAGCCTTTAAAGGAGGGTTTAAGAGGATATGAACAAATCGAAACAATGCCTGAGGGTTAATATCAGAGCCTAATACACTTTCACTGACGACAAATCAACAGGACAATACATCACGTCCAAACGATCCTGACCTCTTCGCATAAAACGGCATTCATCAGGAATTACGAGACAAAACATGCTCGACTCGGAGAAACTGTTATTTCACCTTCTACTTCTGAAGAATCATAATAACACTCCCAGAATCATGAATTACACTAATGTCTTCTGTGTGTTTTACAGCTTTCTGAGGGACGAGTTTGCACCAAAAAGGGCTTTAACAGCACATCTGCACTGGGGCAAACTGTAATACAGCGATCCTGAAAACATCCTGAAAATATTTGGACTGGATACAAAATGAACTCCTGAATTCAGGCGCTACATCTAACATTAATCACTTTGACATTTCTTATAATGTAACGATGTTATAGCTGAAGTTTGGGGGGAGGAACATGCCTGAAACCCCTCCTTCTTCCAATCTAACCCCCTAAAAATTCACATCCTCACCTTCTGTTCCCAGGAATTGTGTTCACATTCCCACCATCACCCAATCCCTGTTCCTCAGTCCTGCTGCAGCTATGAGGGTGTCCGGACTTCTAGCTACAGCCAGAAGCTGCCCAGAACTCCAGCCCAAGTTCTCAGAGTTTTCCTCCTCCTTCAATCAGTCTTCCCTCATACTACCACCACCATGTTGAAGGCCTGGTCTGAACTCACTAAATGTAGTTATGTTATAACTGAAGTTTGGGGGGAGGAACATGCCTGAAACCCCTCTATCTGCCAATCTAACGGCCTATAAATTCACATCCTCACCTTCTGTTCCCATGACGAAGGGTTCTCCATCCCCACCGCCGCCCCATCCCCTCCCTGTTCCTCAGTCCTGCTACAGCTATGAGGGGTGTCTGGCCTTCTAGCTACAGGCAGAAGCTGCCCAGAACATCAGCCCAAGTTCTCCCCGCTCCCTCAATCAGTCTTCCCTCGTACTACCACCACCATGTTGAAGGCATGATCTGAACGATCTAAAAAAATCGTTAGAAAATAATTGAATCTATTTCTTGACTTTTTGATCTGTTTTAATCAATCTTAAGTTCTCTTCTCAAGCAAAACGATTCTATCACTCTGACTGAGTGCTGTTTTTTTTGGAAAATAGCAAAACTGTAATTTTACTTTATCCAATTAAAACAAGTCAAAATGTCTGGAAATAGTTTCGAATCTTCTACCAGTCGAAAGCTAACACTCTTTTACAGCCCCTTCAGCTGAGAAGATTAAGTTGAGATCATCTTGTAATGTTTTCTCCATATTCCACGTACGAAACTTCAAAATATACCACAGTGAATTTATACAGTCTGGAATCTCTGAATTCTGGATCTGGAACACGTTACAGATAAACATTCATCAGTTCAAATAAAGCTACAACCACATTTCTTTACTTTAGCATTTAACTACATTCTTTAAAAAGATGGTCCTTCGGGGCTCCCGAGTGGTGTAACCGTCTAAGCGTTGGCCCTATCATCAGGAGATCGCGAGTTCGATCCCTGGTGATGCTACAGTCATCCGTAGCCGGGAGTCCGAGAGAGCACAATTGGCCTCGCTCTCTCTGGGTGGGTAGGATGGCCCCTCCTTCTCCCCCCATCACTCAGCGCGATGCTAGTCAGCGCAGGCGTCTGTTAGCTGACGTAACAGATCTGGCGGTTGGCGCTTTCCTCCGAGTGCGTTCGGCTGTCCAGTGACGTTGCGTGAGCAGCAGCTCGAAAAGATGCGGTGCCGCTTCACAGGTCTCGGGGGAAGCCTGTGTTAGCCTTCACCCTCCTAGCGTTGATAGCATCGTGTGATTGGGGGAGTCCTAACTAGCGGGTGGAATTGGAGACGACTAAATTGGGGAGAAAAATCGGGTTAAAAAAAAAAAAAATGGTCCTTCAAGGGTTCTTTAGTAAAGAAAATGGTTCTATACAGAACCTTTTTAAAAAGGGTTTTATACAACACCCAAAAGAGTTCTTCTATTGTTACAAGCTTTTTGGATGCTATATAGAACCGTTTAAAAAGGTTCGATATAGAACCCTCTATAGCACACTCTCCATCAATCTGAAGAACCTTTTAGGATGCTAAGAACGCCTTAATCAAACAAAGGGTTCTGTGAGTGTTCACAGTTCTATTTAGAAAGGTTCTTCCATTGTTACAAGCTGGACATCGCAACAACAGAAAAACCCTTTTGGGTGCTATATAGAACCATTTAAACAAAGTTCTATATAAAAGCATCTACAGCACATTCTCCGTCAGTCTGAAGAACCATTTCATGATGCTAAGAACGCTTTAATCATGCAAAGGGTTCTTTGAGTGTTTATGGTTCTACACAGAACCTTTCTTTATTAAAGAACCCTTGAAGAACCATCTTTTTAGGAGTGTAGTTTTCATTGTTTCCCTTGTTTTTACTTGAATATTACTTTGACTTTCGTGTTAACTGTTGTATTTTTATTGGACTTTTTATTTTTACTTTTTATGATTTATTTTATGTTTTGATCATCTTTTTTTCTCTTCTCGTTGTTGTTTGTACTTTTTTACTTGGTATTTTAAAGCACTTTGAGCTGCATTTCTAATGTATGAAAATGCTAAATTTACAAAATAAAGAAACAAAAGTGTTGGTGGGTCGTCGCCCCACTGCTCAGAAAAGGGGTGGGTCTCCCCCTCACCCACTCACCCGCCCCCCACAGTTCCGGCAGCCCTGTATGAAGTGAGTAATATGAGTACCACATGAACGTACCTCAGTGAAGAGAACCTAAACTGGATAAGCTGCTGTTGTTGACAATAACCCTACAGGACTGTGAGAGGAAGTGCATCTAACAGTCCTTTCATAATTTCATACTCAAGATGTGTTTACTCTGAGGTTTGAACCCACAGCTGCACGCATAGACCTGCGAAGCTAACAGCACAGCGATTAGCAGCTAATGATGTTAACAGTTGACACGGTGCCAGCGAGACAGCAGAAGCGTCTAATGAGGTGAAATCAGGGAGGAGGGTGGAGACCCAGCGTGTCCAGGCGGCTAAATAAAGTCTCAGATATGTTATTATTACTGCCATCAGATCTGGCAAGAAAACACACAGCGCAGGTGGGTGTGCCTGCAGGTCGGTGTTCGTGAGAGACATATTAACCTCGTCTGACCTGCCATACGGCGGGGCGTCCATTCAGAGTGTTTGGGGGCAGATTTACTAAGAGAGGCGCTAATTGCTGGTGGTGTGTCAATGGTTTTGTGTAGGTGGGGACCGGTTTTAGTCTTTCATGTACAAACCTGCATGCAAATGAAGTCATTTTATAATTATCACACGAGCAGCGCTGTATAAACTTCCCCTACTGCTCACGTCCTTTACTGCTTGTTTGGCTCCTCATCTCAAAAAATGGACCTGTTTTCTCAATAATGGCTTATTTTCAACTTCGTAATTAGGCTCTGTTGGTTCTGTAGGATCCAGAACTGCAGAATGACACATTTCATAATAACAGAACTGTAGGTTCTAGAACTCCTGCGGTCTATAGATTCTAGAAACTGTGGAATTATGAACACACAAATTGTGCTTACGATCAATTGTAGGTTCTAGAACAGCACATTCTAGAACTGAAAGTCTGTACGTTCTCAAACTGCAGAACCACTGCACTGCAAAACTGCAGCTTATACATCTTCAAAACTGTAAATTCAAGAACTCTAGAGCTATAGAACTCATAGAAGTGTGTGTCTATGGATCCTAAAATTGCAAAACTTTGGGTTCTAAAGCTGCAGTCTGTTAATCTATTTACAGCAAAACTGTCAAATCTAGAACTACAAACAGGGTTCTATAAATGCAGAACTGTTTGTCTGGCAATATAATACTACGTATGATTATGGTTCTAGAAACTGGGGGCTGTAGAACTGGACAATTGTGGGTTCTAGAACTGCACAAATTTGGCTTCTACTCATTGCTAAAGTATAGGTTTTAACAGACATAACTATTTTGAGTTTTTGTTAGTAATTTTTTGTCTGTTATTTTCACATATTCTGCTGAAATGTTAACTTTTTTATGTCAAAATAATATTTCTGTTCAATATTTTGACTTGTTAAGTCAAAATAATGATTTCCTATGTAGAAATAATAATTATTTTTCTCTGGAATTTGACTGCGTCAAAATAATCAGTTATTTCTCCTTGAGAAAGTACTGTTATTTCTATATGTCATTATTTTGAGAGAATAAGTCTTTATTTTTACATATTCTATGGAAAGTTTGACTTCTCATCTCAAAATAATGACTTTTCTCAGTCTTGAAATCACAGTGAAGGTGAAGTGTAGATTAAACAGCATAAACAGCTGCTTCCTCATGTAGCCGTTAAAGAGGAGAACAATAGAACGAGAGTGAAAGTGAGCGAGAGGGAAAATCAAAGGTGTTCAGGTGGTTTTACCTGACCAGGTGTTTGATCATAAGCTCCAGCATCTCTCGGTTCTGCTCTGGCAGCTTGTAGACCAGCGAGTGAACCGCCCCCAAACGGTAATCCAGGTTCTCGGACTCTGAGGATCACACACAGAGAACGATCGTTAAAGTGCACCAACTACAGCATCTGCCATCGTCCTAAAGAACCTAAATATCCGGCGAGGAAATGTGTGAATTTTACAATCTGCCATTTATTATAAAACAAAACTGCAGACAAAAAAAAACAAGAATCTGTTTTAATTCTGCTACAGAACCTTAAATGAACCCATGTACGTTCTCGAACCGCAGAACCACCGCAAAACTGCAGTCATCTACATTTTCGAAGCTGTAAACTCTAAGAACTCTAAAGCTTTGGAACTCATAGAACTGAGTGTCTAGAATGGTGGAACTAAACTAAAATTGCAAAAGAATTGGGTTCTAAAACTGCAGTCTGTTGATTCCACATACAGCAAAACCGTCAATTCTAGAACTACTAACTTTGGCTTCTAGAAATGCAGAAATGTTTGTCTGGAAATATAGAACTATGAATGATTTGTGGTTCTAGGAATCAGGGACTGTAGAACTTTAAGAAATGTGGGTTCTAGAATTGCACAAATTTGACTTCTACACTTGCAGATTTGTGGGTTCTCAAACAGCAGGACTGTGGATTGTGGAACTGAAAATGTGTAGGTTCTAGTACGGTAGAACCGTGGAACTACAAAACTGTATTCTAGAGGAATTCTAGAATTACTTAGAACTATCAGTTCTAAAACTGTGGCTATATGGATTCCAGAATCACACTACAGAACTGTAGGTTCTGGGACAAGAGTTTGTAAATTCTATTAACTGCAAAACTGAATACGAGAACCAGAAAGCCGGAAATGCAGAACTGTGGGGGGAATGTAGAGCTGCGAACGCTAGAACTGCAAAACTTAATTCTAGAAACTGTAGAACTTTGGACTGTAGAGCTTTTGGAACTGTGGGTTCTAGAATTTTACAGCTCTGGATTCTAAACTTGCTGGATTGTAGGTTGTAGAACCACAGAATCGTGAAACTGCGAAACTGCAGATTCTACAACTACAGAACTGTGAATTCTAGAAAAATGAAAGAACTATGGAACTCTGGATTCAATTGGGACAGAACTTGGTTTATGAATTGCAAAACTGTGGATTCTAAAATAGCAGAAAGGTGGGTTCTAGAATTACACAACAAGTAGAACTGCATAAAGTTATCCTGCATTAAAGCAACACAGAGAGTCAGGTGAACAGTCGTTTTCCAGCGCTGGAGGCCACAAGGCTCATTAAGGCGGGTTGTTAAGGTGTCGCCTTCCACACCCGTCTGTTTGTTTCCCTTCAGGTGTGAAACAAATGCTCAGGGGTGATGAATATAATAAGCACAGCGGAATAAAGATGCACTCGTCACTTTTTAGAACAGATTATAAAAACAGAACCTTATTTTGAACATTTTTCAGAACATAATCCAAACCATAGACCACACAATGAAACACATCATGAAACACATCATAAAACACAACATAATCTCCACTGCAATTCACACCATGAACCACACACCACATCATAACGCACAACATAATCCCCACTATAATACAAACCATAAACCATACCGTGATACAAGCCATGATCCATAGTATAATCCATACTGCAATTCACACTGTAACCAGCACAACACACTCAAATCCACAACATAATGCACAACATAATCCCCACCATAACACAAACTATGACCTATAGTGTAATCCACATCATAATTCACACTATAATCCGCACCATAACACACACCATACTCTACGTCATAATCTGCAATATAATGCAAATCATCAGCCACATCAAAAGACAAACCATAATCTGAAGACAAACCATAATCTACACCCTAATCCAGACCATAAAACACACCATACCTCACATCATAATCCACACCATAACACACACCATACCTCACATCATAATCCACACTATAATACGCACCATAATCCACACCATATTCAACATCATAATCTACACCATAATCCACACACCACACATTATAATCTGCACCATGATCCACACAATAATCCACACTATAACACACAGCCTACTCCACATAATGATCCACATCATAACACACACCCTATTCCACATCATAATCTACATCATAATCCACACCCTACTCCACATCATAGTCCACAAAATAATCCACACTATACCCCACATCATTATCCACACCATAACGCACACTATACTCCACTTCATAATCTACACCATACCACGCATCATAATCCACAGTATAATCCACACCACAACACGCACCATACCCCACATCATAGTCCACACCATAATCCGCACCATACCCCACATCATAGTCCACACCATAACCCGCACCATACTCCACATCGTAATCCACACCATAATTTGCACCATAGTCCACACTATAATCCGCACCATAATACAAACCATCATCCATATCAAAAGTCAAACCATAATTCGCACCATAATCTAACTATAATCCACATTATAACCCACACTGCAACATAAACTGTAACCCACACCATAATCATCATAACCCACACCATAACCCACATCATAACTCAAATCATAATCCACACCATAACTCAAACCATAATCCACACCATAACCCACACCATAACTCAAACCATGAACCACACCATAACTCAAACCATAACCCACACCATAACTCAAACCATAACCCCATAATCCACACCATAACAATAAAACAAGACAACAGTAAAATGATCAAACACACATTTACCCAAAATTTGTTTTATCCACAAATAGAAAACATATCAACATTAAATCAATTGTTCTGTGAATTATATAAACACAAATCTACAGTGTATTTTTCAAATCATCACCCATAAACACAAACAGTCGCGCCAGAACACACTCATTAACACTGATACACAGTGAGGACAAACAATAAGCTACGCATAATTTGAACAACACACACACACACACACACACACACACACATATTAACCGCCACACGTACGCACACGCACGCACACGCACACACACGCACACACACGCACACACAAAAACACGCACAAACACGCACACAAACACACATACACACGCTGAACTGTTAACCCACACGGGAGTGTGTACAGTGGAATGTGTAATCAAGTGGAAAGATCTAATAAAAGCCTTTATTATGTTTCAATGCTGGGCGGGTGGGGGTCCGGGGGGTTTCATGTACACTACTGAAAGATAAAGAAAAAAAACCCAGAGAGGGATTTCCTCTCTCGCTCTTTCCTTTTTTTCGTTTTAAACAGATGGAGTACAGGCAGCTGGCCTTAAATAACCCCATCACACACACACTCACACACACACACACACACACACACACACACACACTCACACACTCACACACACACACACTCACACACTCACACACACTCACTCACACACACACACACACACACACACACACACTCCAACCGTAGGCTGGTAACAGTACAGCAGGCAGCAAAAACAAACAAAACTGGATGACCAAAAACACAAGAACACGCGTCGATGCCAGCCAATCACAATAAAGTACTAGATCACATTACAGTGTTTGAAGTTAAGAAATCTAGAAATCTGCTGAAAATCTTCCTGTAATTCATGTGTTCGAGTGCAGAACTATGTATTCTTTAAAACAGGTTCTAAAATCACTAGACTGTGGGCTGTGCGAGAGCAAAACTACAGATTCTAGGATTCAGAAGTTGTAGGTTCTAGAATCACAGTACTATGAAATCCAGAACTGCAACACTGTGCATTCTAGAACTGAGTTTTGAATTGCAAAACTGTGGGTTCCAGAACTGCAGAACTACAAACTGCAGAAATCTAAAATTGCAAGTTCTAGAACTGTGGATTCTAAAAAATGCTAATCTATGGGTTTTAAAACTGCAGAGTGCAGAATTGCAAAACTGTGGGTTCCAGAACTACAGATCTACAGACTGCAGAATTCCAAAACTGCGGGTTCTAGAACTGTGGATTCCAAAACCGCTAATCTATTGGTTCTAAAATTGCCAAGCTATCAAATATAAAATGGGTTCCAGAAGTTCAGAACTATGGATTCTAGAATTCGGAAACTAGAAACATTGCTAAACTATGGGTTGCAGTGTTGCAGAACTATTGAATCTAGAACTGTAAAACAGTGGAGTTTAGAACTGCTGAACTGTGGTTTCTAAAACTGCAAAACTTTGGGTTCTAGAACTATGCATTCTAGAGCTGCAAAACAGTGGGTTGTAGAACTCCAGAATAACTGCAAAACCATGGGCTCTGGAACTAGATAGTTGTGAAACTGGGATCTAGGACTGCAGAACTTCAACAGCTGTAAAATGGGCCCTAAAAGTTGTGGGTTCTCAAATCAATTAGCACATCCTTGCGCATTTGTACGTCATCATAGCGCTCCTCTCACCTCCGGAACAGGTGAGAACCGTAATTTGCTGTGTGAGTTCTTTAATGTACATTAATGTAACAGTGTGATTTTGGAGCATTACTGCTGACGTGATCTTACTTGCTGCACTGATGAGCTCCCGGTGCAAAGTGTAGGTCATGAGTGGTTCACTCAGGCTCCTGTGGGAAAACACACACACACACACACACACACACACACACACACACACCCACACACACACACACACACACATTAGAACACATGAATATACACATACATGCACATCAGTAAAGAGCTACATGTGAAAAAGGCGGCTGTGTAACTCACCGCAGGTAGAACTTCATTGCACTGGTGATGGTTTTAATGTCCCATTCACTGCTGTTCAAATCCACATCACCTGGACACTTGGGGTCTACAGACAGACAGACAGACAGACAGGCAGACAGGCAGACAGACAGACACAGACAGGATAAAAGTGACAATTCAGGAAAAAAAAACAGAATTTCGGTATTCTTTAGTTTTAGCACTGGAGCTATATATATATAAATTCTTGCTATGTAACCTGTGTTTATGTATATACATATATATATATATATATATATATATATATATATATATATATATATATATATGCACATATAAACTCTTGCAAAGCTGTGTCTGATCCACTTGCACCAGCACAACACACCACCACCACGTCAGTGCCACTGCAATGCTGAGAATGACCCACCACCCAAATAGTACCTGCTCTGTGAGGTTCCTGTGGGGGTCCTGACCACTGAAGATCAGTGTGACAAAGTGTGCAGAGAAACAGATGGACTACAGTCTGTAACTGTAGAACTACAGAGTGAAACTATATGGTCAGTGGAGCTGATAAAGTGGACACTGAGCGTAGAAACAAAAAGGTGGTTTTGATATCAGCGTATATATTCGTGTGTGTGACGTATATAAGTGGTGGGTTCTACAACTGCTGAATCATGGATTCCAGAACGGAAAAACTGTGGTTTCTACAACTATCAATTCTAGAGAAGCAAGACTGGGTGTTTTACAACCGCAGAACTACAGATTCTAAACTGATAAACACAACTGTAAAACTGTGGGTTCTGCAGAATCTAGAACTGCAAAACTGTGGGTCCTAGAACTGCATCAAATGAAGAACTGTAAAGCAGTGGGTTTAGAAGTAAAGTGTGTTTTTTCCTTCTCCTGTAAAGCCACCATTCTGGAGATGTTTTATTCCGACAACAGCGATGTGTAAGTATCTATATGCCAAGTTTTCTATCATAATCCTAATCTTAACCACAGGAAGTGGTTTCACTCTTTCACTTCAGAGAGTCAGGCCTATTTTGTTGTTCTCTGTGCTGCAGGTTAGACCTGTTCTCTCTGTTTTTACTGCAAAATCAGGAAAGAGGCAGAAACAAACGCCTGCACAAACAACGCCACACATGGAGCAGCTGTTCTGTAGGTCATTCTCTCACCAAAAAAGGCATTCAGCAGTTTCTGTACTTGGATGTTGCTGCCGACGGTCCTATACACTCCTTCCTGACTCAGCCCTGAGAGAGAGAGATAGAGAAAGAGATAAAGAGAGAGAGAGAATTAGGGAGGCATCGTGTCGAGAAGAAAGGGGGAGTGCTGTAAGCGGGGTAAAGTCAGGCCAGTGAAGTGGAAAAGTACAACGATTTGCTGAAGCAGCAGAGCCAGCTAGCACTTAGCCAACATTAGCCGGGTGCTAGCCAAGTATTAGGTTTTATGTCGTAGTGACATTCTTTCATCAGGTTTCGGTGCGTTCTGCAGCTTAAATCCATCCACAAACAAACCAGCCTCGTTCAGGACATTCCACATGTTAACATCAGCAACATAAAACCGTTAGCACTGCTGCTACACTCGCACCGACTCCACTGCCAACACCGCGATCAACACCAGCGCTGCGGCTAATCCGAACACTACTTAACTGTGGCTGAGGCTGTTTCTCCTTAAACATATGCATTTACGTTATTTATGCATGTTAAAATGATAGAATTACGTATATTTTTTACTAATGCTAAAATTGCAGATCCACGACTGATATTATGTGTGTGTGTATATATATACACACACACACACACACACTAATACCCTAATACCACGGTCATTTACACATTACTGATTATTTATTTTTATATTTTTAATGATGTTGACATTACAGGTCCATTAGTGATCTTATATGATATACATTTTTTTGCATACATGCATTTACTAATACTAAAGCAATATACGCATTATAGATCAAATGTGAACCTTTATTATCATTTACTAATATTTACTAATATCAAAGCTATGTATCCATTAGATCTATAACTGATAATATATACATATATTTACTAAAGTTATACACACATCACTGATTACTTACTATTACTATTAATGTCAAAGTTACATTACTGATTATATATTTACATGTACTTTAAACTAAAAGTTTTATTTATTATATACTTTTTGCATATAGGCAATACTAAATACTAAATAAAAGTGATATACATATTATAAATTAAATATGAAGTTTTATTATCATTTATAACATTTAAAATCTGTTATATATGTTATATACTATTATTTATATATATATATATATATATATATATATAGAGAGAGAGAGAGAGAGAGAGAGATAACACAGTAGAGTAAAAATAATAATAATAATAATAATAATAATAATATGGGTATATACAGGTACTACTCCTAAAGTTATATACCTGATTACTGATTACATTTAAAACGGGCTGTTTTCCTCACAGTGATTTCCCTGCTGGTCTTTTAAAAGCTGTTACTCGCTGCTCTGTCACAGCTCTGAACTTGGAGAGACGACTTCTGTGTCTACGGCTGTTTGAGACGCGCTCAGGGTGGATCTGCACCTTAGCAGCTCCGCACTTTATATCAGCCAGTGTGCGGCTGATGCAGAGACGTGGGAAGGTGGGAAGCAGTGACATCATACTAAATACTGTCTTTTTTGCATTTGTATTTTTTTGGATAATTTACAACAAATACAACATGTTTTAACAGCAAGAGAATGTCAAATGTCAAGCGAGAGGCAGATACACTATTGGTTCTAAATACAGGGAATTATCGCATAATTTGGTATTTTTTAGGTTTTAAAACAATATTAAGGTGCTTTGGGGCTCAGAACTCACCCACGATTCTGCATATATGTTTACTCTGGACGCTTAAACCTGCTTGTAAACAGTCGACAGTCGGCGCAGGAAGTGTTTGGCTCACTGTAACAAAAATGGAGCTGTAAAAACTTTTACGAGCTCTATATGAAATATGGCCTTAGGCATCTGACAGACACTCGGGTGCTTCCTGAATATGAAATGATTGTTATTGCTAAAAGTTACATAACCATTACTGACACTGTTGCTACAATTAAAGATGTATAACTGTTACTGATTACAGTAACAATCAATATTATAGATATATAACTGTAATATTACAACTGTGTAACCATTACTATCATTTTACTTTCTTTTGTACTTCATTTTCTAGGTACTATGTTACACATCTAGTCTGTCTATAAGTGCAAATGTTATATAACCATTAGAGATTATTATTTATTACAAACCTCAATTTCAAAAACAGAAAGCAGTGATCTTTCAACACACTTTGAGCTGTGATTAAATTAAAGCAGTACAAACACAAGATAATTCATGTTTTATCTTGTCAACTTCATTGTTTTTTGTAAACATATCGTCATTTTTAAAGTTGATGCCTGCAACACTTTCCAAACAAATTGGGAATTTAACACTTGAAATGTTGCTAAATGTTCACAAACATCTTAAACAGGTGATGTAATCATGCTTGAGGAAAGACTGAGTCCTTTAGAGGCGAGGATGGGTTGAGGCTTGCCACCGATGCCGAAAACGGGACAGCAGTTTAAAAACATTCCTGAGCCAGCGATTAAAACCTGGCATGTTTCTGTGATGGATATCGCCTCACGGGCTCGGGAATACGTGTCAACAAACACTGTTTCGTTACTGCACCCACAAACGTTAAGACTGTACTATGCACAGATGAAGTCATATCAACAACGTCCAGAAACACCGCCGACTTCTCTGGGCTTGATCTCACCTGAGATGGACTGATGCTCAGTGGAAATGTATACTGTGTATAATCGATAATCTGCGCACCTGTAAAAGCACCACTGATCCTGAAATCCTAGAATTAAACAGGCTTTTTTGGTTACTGCGTCTTTAAGACTGCCATATTAAAATGAGCTCCGTTCTGATTGGCTGTGCCTCACTCAGAAAGCAGTCCAGGCTGAAACATTCCATATAACTTGTTCTGAGTGGGAGGGGCTAAATTCCTGCAGGCTGAATATACAGGCAGATGTATGTAAATGTGATGGTGTGTGTGCAGCTTAGTTTCCATTTAGTTTCCTTTTTATTTTATATGTTTAAGTGTTGATAATATTAATTATCAATTATTGAAAAAAGGAGAATTCAGTTCTTTAGAGACCCTTTAATTATTTACAGGAATCAAAACATCCATTAAAGAGCCCATATCATAGAAAACTGACTGTTCCTGAATTGATCTCACCTATTTGAAATAAAAGAGTCTGATGTAGCATGAAAACACTTAAAGTTTCAAAATGTACTGAAACCCCTTAAAATCTCGGGCTTATTACATACTAAGGCTTATTATTCAGTAATTACAGGGACTTCAGACTAGCTTAGCTATTCTTAAGTTATAGAAGTGTGTAATAAAACTTTGGGCCTTCTGGTGGGCCCTGACCATTTAAGAGGTCAATTATTACCAGGATTTCACAACCTTTAACACTAATTTTTCCACTATAAAATTCTGTGTTCATCATTTTATTGATTTTGTTGTGAAATCAACTCATTTTTCCTATAACGACACAGCAAATTACAATGAGGTTTTATGTGTAGCATAGCATTATGGGATATGACAGCAACTGAGAATTTTAAAAATTTGTATTGTTTATTTTACCACATTTTTGGAGCAAAGTTAAACTATCTGTAAAATGTATATTCAGTGCATATGTAGTGCAAAACACTACGAATAAATGTGTTACTTTTTTTTGAGTTCACTTTACCTAAATAAAAAAAGACATATTTATTGGTCCAGTAAATATCCAACATATCCAACATATAAATGGTTAATAGATTACTGACTACTGCAATGCTTCTACAGTTATTATGTAAAAATACAGGCGATTACCGTATTTTGACAACTTATTACTGTTATGTACCACAGAACACAGCTACATCACGGCAATCATGTGGTGCAGGTGCTGTGGAGATACTGTATACAGTTATTTTACTGTATTTACTGTTAATTTGGTTCAGCAAATTACTGTGAAAGTAATGAAACTAGTACGGTAATTTACTGTAATTATAGACTCCTGTTTTGAATTTGTTTCTTTTGTGATGTCACAGAAACACATGGTACATATATTTGCCTTTTCAGCCAGCAGCAGTTAAACCCCGCCCCCTCACGCTGATGTTTCAATATGAACTGCTTTTTGAACAAGGCGAGCCAATCAAAACAGAGCTCATTTACATGCACGAGTTTTAAATTCATAGTAACAAAAACAGCCTGTTTAACTGTAGGGGACTGTAAGGGAGGTTGAAAAAATAATGAACACTCTTTTCAAGGGTTCTTTAGTAAAGACAGTGGTTCCATTTCGAACTATGAACACTCAAAGAACTATTTGCATGCTTAATTGGTTCTCTGTATGGTGAAATCGTTCTTTAGATTGACGGAGAATGTGTTGTACATGGTTCTATACAGAACCTTTTGAAAAGGGTTCTATATAGCACCAAAATGGGTTTTGTTATTATGTCAAGCTTGTAACAACAGGAGAACCCTTTTTGGCGCTATACAGAACTATATTCAGCACATTCTCCAACAATCTGAGGAACCATTTCACCATGCAAAGAACCATCTAATGTCACAAGAATAATGTACACTCTTAAAAAAGATGGGTCTTCAAGGGTTCTTTAATAAAGATCATGGTTCTATTTAGAACCATGAACACTCAAGGAACAATGTGCAGGTTTAAACAGTTCTTTGCCTGGTGAAATCATTCTTCAGATTGATAAAGAACTGCAGATGGCTCTGTATAGAACCTTTTTGAAAAGGGTTCTATATATCAACAAAAAGGGTTTTGTTATGATGCCAAGCTTGTAACAACAGGAGAACCCTTTTTGGTGCTGAATAGAACCATATACGGAACATTCTGCACTGATCAGAAGAATCATTACACCATGCAAAGAACCATTTCCAAGCATGCAATTGGTTTATGGTTCCACAGAACCACTGTCTTTACTGAAGAACCTTTGAAGAACCATTTTTTTTAAGGGTGTAGAGGGGGAACCCATTAAGGACAGGTAATCTATTTTTCAGGGGACATTTCTGAGGAGATTAGATATAAAAACAAAACAAAATATCCATTTCCAAAAGAAAGGAGACGGTCGAAGTAAAATACGTGAAAAAACAGGAGTTTCCGTAAAAACTGGAGTTAAAAAACTGATTAATAGCCGCAGAGAAATGGCGATTTTGGAGGTGTGGCTGCGGATTTCTTTGAGAAACTGAAAATAAGCCTCCTGAAAACATGAACATGAAAAAATATATCATGTAATTTTCTGTTAAATATGTGTTTTCTGTGTTTTTTTTCTAGGTTTTATGCCTGTTTTATGTACGAATTAAAGTCTTTTGCACTTTTCTCTATATTTTTACTTACTACTTTTTCCTCTCTTCATGCTTTGCCTTCTTTCGCTCTCTCCTTTTTTCAGATGCGTTAGAGAACCAGAGCTTTACAGGTTTCTGTTTAGACGCTCCTGTTCTCGGCTGAGCTGCGCTCTACGGCGCGCTGCTGCCCTCTACTGGCTCAGTGTTAATGTGTGTGTGTGTTTTTTGGACGCGTGGTGTGTGTGCGCCTGTAATGAAGACTGTCCGATTCTGTAATCTCCCTCAATAAATACAGCTATAAATACAGCCACGACTGCACAGCCGTAAATACAGCAGCTTTAATGAGCTGAAGCCCAAATATTACACAGGTTTAATAAAGTCTGAAGTCTGTAAACTTCATATCTTCATAAATTCTATTTACCGACTGCCCAAAAACTGCCACTGAAAAGCTGAGGATGAGCCCGTATTATTCTTGAAAGCACTTTTGTAATAAATCAAATAATATTTCAAGAATTCTCCTCGACATCAGAATCTGCATCTGTTTAAAGGCCACAAACCGGCCACGGTGTAGTTATTTTTGTTTAACTCTTTGAGGCCACAGCTTAGAAAAAAATTCATTTTACAGTCTTATGTTCGCTGATCTTGTACCTGGGAGTCGGTTCTGCTGTCATGGATTCTCCCTTTGTCCCTCTCAGTGTGTCTTTCGCCCCCCCATGGTAGCCATGTGTCTTTTGTTTTCTTGTACCATGTGCTTGTTGTTGTTGTTGTTCTGTGTCTCCTCCCTGGTCTTGCCCCTTGTTATCTGTTCCACCTGCCTGTAGCTCCACCCCTCATTAGTCACAGGTGTTTCTTGTTTCCCCTCTGTGTATTTATACCCCTGTGCTTGTTCAGTCTCGGTGTTGCATTGTGGATGTACTTTGTAACTTGTCTTCTTTCATTTTGTAGTTTTGTTTTTTGTCATGGACATGTCTGTTTTTCAGACGTCTGCAGTTAACTCTAATTTGAATAAAAGCAACTCGCATTTGCATCCTGCCTCCTTGCCTCCACCGTTACTGACACACAGGGAAGCAGCGAGTGTGCAGGAACTTATTAAGGAGAATGAGGTCAGACTTCAGGAGAGTTACCATCTGCTGCGTCGGCTTCAGTTTTTGTTCCCTGGTAAAGAGAAAGAAGCTTCCCTGCTCTCAGCTCAGCCAGCAGCCATGGACGTCACAGCAGGGCCGCCTGCCTCCGAGGACATCGCAGCAGGGCCGCCTGCCTCCAAGGACCGCCTGCCTCCAAGGACCGCCTGCCTCCGAGGACGTCGCAGCAGGCCCGCCTGTCTCCGTGGACGTCGCAGCAGTGCCGCCTGCCGCCGAGAGTCCCTGCTGTGTTCCTCAACCTGCCGATAGCCTCCTTATCTCCAGACCTGCCCGTGGCCTCAGGATCTCCAGTTCCTACTCTCTGGGCCATTCCTGTGCCTGCCCCCCAGGCCACCCCAGTTCCTGCTCCTGAACCCCGAGCCACTCCTTTTCTCATTTCCTGTCCTGCTTCGGTGCCGACCTTTCAGCGTCCAGTGTCAGCCTTTCATCGTCCTGCTCCAGTGCCGGTCTTCCAGTGTCCAGTGACTGGCTCCCAGCCTCCTGTTCACGTGCCAGCCTTCCAACATCCTGCTCCTGCAACGTTTCCCCAGCTCCCTGCTTAAGTACCATTCTCCTTGCCTTTCCAGTTCCCTGCTCAGTCTGCCACCCAGTTCCTTCGCCTGCATGAACTTCATAATTCTGTGTTCCCCCAAGTCTGTCCAGTCTCTAGTCCATAGTTTTGTTTTTGTCCCTGTAACCATGTATATATCTGTACCCGTCTCAATCAGGGTTCCTGTTTCTGTGTTTGGTCTTATTGTACCCATTCCTGTCCATGTTTCTGTCCCTGTCCCAGTAACCATGTCTGTTCCTGTTGCTATGTCTACATTAACTCCATCTCCTGTTCTGCCATCTTTCCAGCCTCCTATGCAGTCTTTTGCCCAGCCCACTGTCTGTTCCTCTGTCCAGACTTCCCTCTTGTATCCTGTATCTCCGCTCCAGTCTCCTGTTCTCTCTCCACTTTTGTCTTCAGTCTCGTCTCCTGCCCGGTCCCTCGTCCTAACTGGCTGGACATGTCTGTTTTTCAGACTGCAGTTAACTCTAATTTGAATAAAAGCAACTCGCACTTGCATCCTGCCTCCTTGCCTCCACCGTTACATCTGCACATGTTATGAAATCATTCCTATTTATTTGCTATATTTAAGTTGTAGATTACGGCTGATTGTTTGTTTTTAACAACTTAACTGGGTTTAAATAGCAATTCCAGGTGGTTGCTAGGGTATTCCAGGTAGCTGCTATGCTGTTGCTATGTAGGGGTGGACGATATGGCAAAAACTATTATCACGATACATTGATTTTCAAGGTATGCATCACGCTATTTACTTTAATAAGTTAAGACAGATAAAATAGAGCCTGTAGTGCCACATATAAAAATACTGTAATAGCAACAATAAACCGACAACTGTAATAATTTTTATTTAATGTTTTACAAACTGCTAGAAGCTGCTAGATGGAGCGAATTCTGTGCTGAAGCTCTGCTAGTGGCTTCTTTTCAATCCATGAGAGGCTCTGCTGCTAACCTAGCGAGCTAAGACGGATTCCCATTCCACCTTAAATAGTGCAGCAGTTACATTCTGGCGAATACAAAGCTGAAGAGAGGCTGCACCTTTCCAGTGAGTGGGCGTGGTTTCAGCACCTTCAGCGGACACGCCCCCAGCATTTCAGGGCCGAGAATTCTGTCTTTTTTTTCGCAATTTTGAAACCAAATTTTACATGATTCAAATTTGTCAGGATGTAATTACACACAGTTACTACTGCTTCTGTAAAATCTCCATCCCACCCCAACTCAACAACAATACGCTCAGAGTCAAACAGATTTTTCTGCATGTGTAACGTGAAAGCTCTACTCCGAACGGCTGACGAAGAAAACAACTAGGACATTCAGCATCCAGTCAACGAACACATTTATTTTAGACAGTCTACAGGGGACTACAGAGACCACACCTAAATATGGCCTTTTAGAGAATTTTAGTGTAAAAGTTCTATTTATGTGCTCAGTTTAACATTTTGGAAAAACATCAAATATAAAATGTGCCATAACTTTCACACAGGCCGCATTTTATATTTAGTTTTTTCCCAGTAAGTTAAATTCAGCCAATAAACAGTAACTGTGTTCTAAACTGTGCTCTCTGTAGAGGGTGTGTAAACTTATTCACACTTAAAAAATTCACCGAAACATGGAATTTGCAAATGAATACAGAGTTGAACTAAGACCGGCTTATTAGCTGATTTTATTCATTTTTCTAAACAAAAGTAAATTTTCATTATTATTGTTATATTGTTATTATTATCATGCGTCATTAATTAATAATGACTTTTTTCTTCCTTCACTGTAAAGATGTGCCGGTTTATGTTGGTGTTATTGATTGATTAGAGTTTTTGAACCAACGTCTTTTATCGAGCGCAGATTAATAAAAGCTCTGACCGACTGAGGAGGAACAGATGTTCTACCTTTGGTCTCGATCACGTTGATGCATTTTCTGACAAACTTGAAGCCGGTTTCGTTCAGTTCCACTGCAGAAAAAACACAAATAATCACATTAAATCAGTTTCATTCACCAACTGATGACTTCTAAGCTTAAAACTTCAACATATTTAAAAATTTAAATTTGGAAATCAATACATGTAGTACATGAAATTTAAGCAAAATAAAGAAATAAACAAAAAGGTTAAAATTTACTAAAGATTTTTAGAGCTTTTAAAATCAGCAGTTCTATATGTAAAGTGAAAGTTCTACTAAAGTTCTAAACATCAAGCTTATAGTTTACTAAGTTCTGTCTTTACAGTAAAACTTCATAAGAAGTTCAATTTGTCAGTCTGTCTATAAAGTGAACGTTCTACAAAATTCTATCTAGCAAGTTTCATCTATAAGGTTCTAATAAAGTTGAATTTTTGAAGTTCTATTTATAAAGTGAAAGTTCTGCGAAGTTCTACCTCGAAGGTTCTGTCTATAAAGTGAAGTTTTATGACATTCTATCAAATTTTCTCTATAAGGTTTTAATGAGGTTCTATAAGGTTCTGTCTCTAGGGTAAACATTTAATAAAGTTCTGTCAAGCTTTATCTGAAAAGTGAAAGTTCTAAAGTTCTATCTATCATGATCTATCTATGAAAAAAAGTTTTATAAAGTTCATCAACCTAGAAAGGTGAAGTTCTAAAAAGCTCTAGCTAAAAAGTGAAAGTCCACCAAGTTTTATCTATAAAGTTCTGTCTAAAAAGAGAAAGTTCTATAAATTTCTATCTAGATAGTGAAAGTTCGATAAAGTTTTATCTAGAAAGTAAAAGTTATAGTGGGTTCTATCTAGAAAATGAAATTTCCATAATTTTCTATCTAGAAAGTGAAAGTTCTATAAGGTTCTATATACAAAATAAAAAGTATGAACGTGTTACATACTTTCGGCTTGTTTGTGAATGGGGGAGTGGTAAATCTACAGGAGAAACAGATAAAGAGAAGAACATTAAAGAGATATATTAGAACATTAGAACAGTGCAGACCCACAACTACAGCTTTAATCAGTGACAGAGAGGCTGAGAGTGAAGATCAGAGAAAACAAGCCCATAATTTAACCAGAAAAAGCTCAGAAAAAACAAAATATATATTTGTTTTTCTGTGCTGTATGTAGACTGTGTTTATTTCTAATGTTTATATTTAATTTTACTATTCTTTCATATAAATATTCGTTATGGTCCTTACTTGTGTACATGATTGAACACAAATTGAACACAAATTAATTCATTATTAATAATTCCAAATAGCTTAACAGGTAAAGCGGTTAACAGTTATACGGTTTAATGTAACTACTTAGACAGAGAGAACAATGCATTTGTTCTTCCAGGCCAGAAGGTGGCACTAGAAATGTTGTGGATAAACCTCACCGGCTCTTTTCCATCCATAGCTTCCATCCACTGCTTCCTGTTGACCTCAGAGATGGACTGCACAGTGAACGTGGGTCTGCGGCAACAATCACCAACAATCACCAATAATCACCAACAATCACCAATAATAACCAATAATCAACAACAATCACCAATAATCACCAACAATCACCAATAATCAAAGATCAAACAAAGTGGTTGCTAAGGTGCTGGTCAGTCTCTGCCATGGTATCACAGATGGTTGCTAAGGTGTTGCTAGGCCATTGCTATGGTAACCCAGGTGGCTGCTAAGGGGCTGCTAGGCCATTGCTATGGTATCCCAAGTGGTTGCTACAGTGCTGCTAGCCCATTGCCATGGTATCCCAGGTGATTACTAATGTGTTGCTAGGCCATTGCTATGGTAACCCAGGTGGCTGCTCATTTCGGAGCTGCACACGAGGAGGAGGGGTGATGTTGTCTCTCACCTCTCCTGTGTCTCGATGTCAAAGCAGAAGCGTTTATCGATCGACTCGGATTTACGCCGAATACATGACTTTAGAGTGAGCTCGAGAGGAACCTGAGAGAGAGAGAGAGAGAGAGAGAGAGAGAGAGACAGAGAGAGGAGAGGAGAGTGAGAGAGAGAGAGAGAGAGAGAGAGAGAGCATATTAGTGTGAGAAAGAAGTGAGATTGAAAAGTCAAAGCGATAGTCTGGTGAAGAATCAAAGCCAGTCTCCTCCTCTTACTCCAAGCACAGTCGATCAGCCAAGACCTGTTTGGTGTCTGAAGTTTCTCTTCTTTAGTTTTAGCGCTGGAGCTACGAGGCTAAAGCAGCTAAAGAGTAACGGAACACCCCATCAGTTAGCATTGGCGCTAACTGCATATCTAGATCTTCCCACACCTGGGTGGAGCAGTTCAGTATCTCTACTAGACTTCATTAAGTGGTTTCTGACCCTGTATGACTCACTGTTATCTAGACTATTAAAAAGATGGTTCTTCACGGGCTCCTCAGGAAAGACAGTGGCTTTATATAGAAAAGAACCACCTGTACGCTTAAATGGTTCTTTGCATGGTGAAATGGTTCTTTAGATTGATGGAGAATGTGTTCTCCATGTACTGTTAAGACAAGCTTGACATCATAACAATAGAAGAACCCTTTTGGGTGCCTTATAGAACCCTTTTCAGAAAGGTTCTATATAGAACCATATAAAACACGTTCACCATATTCATTGAGAATGTATTAACATAGACTGAAGTGTGGACAGAACCCAGGCTTAACGGTTTTTAGCTACTTGACGTTCTTGTATGTTTACAGATCACAGCGTGTCAACTAAACATTAAACAAACACACTTCTGACACCGGACACGTTCGGGCTGATGGGCTGTGCTTGTGGACAGGGTGGAGGGAAACTGGGGGAATTAGACTTTTCTCCAGACTTTCACCTTAAAGAGGACACTAAAGAGGACACTCCTCTAAAGGAGACACTCCCCTAAAGAGGACACTCCTCTAAAGTGGACACTCCTCTAAAGAGGACACTACTCTAAAGGGGACACTCCTCTAAAGGGGACACTACTCTAAACGGGACGCCGCTGATCATGTTTACCTGTTTGGTTGCAGGTTTCTGTTCTGTTGGCAGCAGCAGCAGCAGCTTAGAACCCTTCATATACTTACAGTAGTACTTCACCCAGGTCATCCCCAACGCCCCTAACAGAGGGAGAGAGAGAGAGAGAGAGAGAGAGAGAGAGAGAGAGAGAAAGAAAGGAAGGAAGAAAGAAAGAAAGAAAAAGAAAGCAAGAAAGAAAGAAAGAAGAGGGTGAAAGAGAGAGAGAGAGAGGGAGAGAGAGAAAGAGAGAGAGAGAGAGAGAGAGAGAGAGAAAGAAAGGAAGAAAGAAAGAAAAAGAAAGAAAGAAAGAAAGAAGAGGGTGAAAGAGAGAGAGAGAGAGAGGGGGGGATAGGAAAGAAAGAAAGTGAGACAAAGAAAGAGGGATAAAAGAAAAATACAGAAAGACGAGGATGAAGGAGAAAGAAAGAGAGACGGAGAGAGAGGGAAGGACAAAAAAGAAAGAAAGACAGAAAGAAAGAAGAGGATGAAAGAGAGAGAGAGACACACACGCCGAAAGACAGAGACATTGGGCGAGAGAGGGGAGAAATAGAAAGAGAGAGAGACAGAGCGACAGAGATAGTGGATGAGAAAGAGAGAGTGGATGAGAGAGAGCAAGAGAGAGCGAGCGATAGAGTTGATGAGAGAGAGAGAGAAAGAGAGAGAGGATGCGGAGAGAGGGATATATATATATATATATATATATATATATATATATATATATATATATATGTATGTATATATATATATATATATATATATATATATACATATATACAGAGAGAGAGAGAGAGAGAGAGAGAGAGAGAAGGCAGTTAATAACAGGTTGTAACACAATCTCTGTGTATTTCAAGTGTCAAAGCATCATCTACAGTTTCTAAAGGCCTCGCGCTAACGGGCCTCGCGCTAACGGGTCGCGTGCTAACGGGCCGCGCGCTAACGGGCCTCGCACTAACGGGTCGCTCGCTAACGGGCCTCGCGCTAACAGGCCGCTCGCGCTAACAGGCCGCTCTCGCTAACAGGTCACTCACTAACAGGCCGCGCGCTAACAGGTCGCTCGTTAACGGGCCTCGCGGTAACGGGCCTCACGCTAACGGGCCGCGCGCTAACGGGCCTCGCGCTAACGGGCCGCGCGCTAACGGGCCTCGCGCTAACAGGCCTCGCGCTAACAGGCCTCGCGCTAACTCTCATTTTCTGAGCTGCTCTGTTCCTGCAGGAGCGAAACTCGGCTGCCTGGAAGCTGCAGAGGGTCTCAGTGATCCTGCTGTGAGAGTTTAAGAGGCTAATAATTACACAGAGCTGGAAGAGTCGAGACTCTGGTTACAGATGGGAGCTCAGGGACGTCTGTTCTCCACACTTAGTGGTTTTCTGCTACTCCTAATGCACATTAATACGACCACATCTGCAGTGTAATCACAGCCTCCAGCTGAGGAGCAGTCGGTGAAGTAATTAGTCATGATAAACTGACAGGACAGACTCTGTCATGTGGCCTTTCTATTCAAGCTGCGTCACAGGACTGCAGGACAGCGTCCAGCCGTCAGCTGCTTATGCGCTTTGTAATTCATAATTAATTAGTGATTTTCCTTTTGGAAAATACTCAACAGAATTTGGAGGAAGTTTATTTTTTTATAAATGATTTCTCACAGGACTGCAGGCTGACCAGCTCGTTACGGAGTCTCTGAGCGCTCGTTTATAACCACAATATGAGCACTCAGAAGTAATGACATATTTCAAGGCACAGAACTGCCTGTCATCTGGTTCCGGGAGAAAAATAATCATAATCGCCACAGGAATTTGAGTTTTAGATGTAATATTTATGAAAGTGCCATAGAATCCCTGAGTATTAGACAAAATTCCATCTATCATCGCTCATTTTCCACTCACAGTCCAATTTACTTTATTCATATTATTTATACTTTGTAATTTAGTTCAGTAAATCATTTTAATCCAGCTCAGTATCAGCAACAACATCATATAAAATCATATAAAATCATTTTATACGAGAGTCATTATTTTTTCTCTCTCAGTTGCTTGTAATATTTGTCTTGGTTTGTTTTCCAAAATAAAAGTCTCTGTGGATTTAAAATCTGTTTGAGGAGATTAAAAACTAGGTAGAGCTTGTATGCAGGACAGTAATCTGGGTGGTCTGAAGGTGGACCAGCAGTGGCGAACAGTCAGTGTGGTGCCAACTTTCTCAAGCCAGCGGACCGATATCTCGCTGTTGTCGGAAGAAAACCTCATATCTCAATTTTTTGACGTTTTTTAGTTTATGGCATAGTACCTGTTGCCCTTTACATTGTATGTAAATTTCATGATGAACGGACTAAAAGAAATGACCCAAAACTACTTGAAAAAAAGTCTGGTTCCATTGACTTACATTAGAATTGAAGTAGGTTTTTCCCTTCTCCTGCAAAGTTACTATTTTGGAGATACAGTGTTTTCTTTCAATAACAGCCATATGCTAACTATCTGGGATAAAAGACTGTATTTATATTGGCAGAGTTGAATAAGAACTGTGCCCCCCCTCCACCCCTGTACAATTAATTATGTGATTGTATAAATACATATAAAAAGCACAGTAAAATACCAATAATAACTCTAGATTTCTAAGGGTTTTTCTCATAGACGGAATGATTTATGAATACCTAAACGGTGCTTACAAACTTTTTATAGGCTATTATGACATGTAATAATGCTCACGTTTCTCCTGGACATAGAGGTAGCCCTCTATGGTCGGCTGCTGGCCGTGTCTGATGAAGATGGGGTTGGGCAGTTTCATCCTCTTCATCAGTTCCTCCATTTCTTCTCGCGTACTCTCAAAGTGGTTACGCGTCTGTGGCGACAACAGCGATACGGTTCAGTCGCACTCAAAAAAAAAGGCCTGACTTTTTCAGTCTAACTTCACATCAGAACGCAGAATGGTGGTGTTTGGTGGAGAATGGTGGTGTTTGGTGGAGAATGGTGGTGTTTGGTCAAGAATGGTGGTGTTTGGTGGAGAATGGTGGTGTTTGTAGGTGAATGGTGGTGATTGTTGGAGAATGGTGCTGTTTGGCAGAGAATGGTGGTGTTTGGCAGAGAATGGTTGTGTTTGGTGGAGAATGGTGGTGTTTGTAGGTGAATGGTGGTGTTTGGTCAAGAATGGTGGTGTTTGGTGGAGAATGTCAGTATTTAGCAGAGAACAATGGTGTTTCGTGGAGAACAATAGTATTTTGTGGAGAATGATGGTGTTTGGCAGTGTTTGGTGGAAAACAGAGGTGTGTGGTGGAGAATGATGGTGTCTGGTAGAGAATGACTGTTTGCTGGAGAATAAAGGTGACATGGAGAATGTTAGTGTTTGGTGGAGATTCTTGGTGTTTGGTGGAGAATGGTGGTGTTTGTTGCAGAATGGTGGTGTTTGTTGGAGAATGGTGGTGTTTGTTGCAGAATGGTGGTGTTTGTTGGAGAATGGTGGTGTTTGTTGGAGATTCTTGGTGTTTGTTGGAGAATGGTGGTGTTTGTTGGAGATTCTTGGTGTTTGCTGGAGAATGGTGGTGTTTGTTGGAGATTCTTGGTGTTTGTTGGAGAATGGTGGTGTTTGTTGGAGATTCTTGGTGTTTGCTGGAGAATGGTGGTGTTTGGTGGAGATTGTTGGTGTTTGTTGGAGAATGATAGTGTTTGGTGGAGAATGGTGGTGTTGGTAGGGAATGATAGTGTTTGGTGGAGAATGACAGTGACTGGTTGAGAATGTCGGTGTTTGGTGGAGAATGGTAGTGTTTGGTAGAATAGAGTGGTTTTTGTAGCAGAATAGTGGTGTTTGGTGGAGAATGGTGGGGTTTGTAGGTGAATGGTGGTGTTTGGTGGAAAATGGTGGTGTTTGTAGGTAAATAGTGCTGTTTGTAGGAGAATGGTGATGTTCAGTGGAGTATGATGGTGTTTGGTGAAGAATGTCAGTGTTTGGTGGAGAATGGTGGTGTTTGTAGGTGAATGTTGGTGTTTGGTGGAGAATGGTGCTGTGTGGCGGAGAATGGTGGTGTTTAGTGGAGAATAGTGGTGTTTAGTGGAGAATGTCTGTGTTTCTAGGAGAAAACTGGTATTTGGTGGCAAGTGATATATAAAAATGTGCACTGTCTGGTCGTCCTTGAGGTTTGAGAACCTCTGTAAGGAGAGAAGAGCTGAATGCAGATGATTTTACGTCAGTAACATGAAATCATTGGTTCTGTGGTAATAACTAAAGAACTGTATTTCTTTGATGAAAACAGATGTCCTGCAGACTGAGATGACCGATTCATGCAGCTAACAGACTAAAAAAGACTGATGTGTGAGTCAGGCTGATTGATCGGATTCACTGACTAAATAAACTGATAGTGGACTGATGGATGTGACCGACTCACGTTTTGCAGGCTCAACTGCAGCTCCTGTTTATAAGGCAGGAAGTCCTGAGTCATCTCCACTGTTAGATTATTCAGAGTCAGAATACTCTGCAGGAACGCCAGCACCTGTCACACACACACACACACACACACACACACACACACACACACACACACACACACAGACACACACACACACACACACACACACACACACAGACAGACACACACACACACACACACACACACACACAGAATTCAGGAGCCGTAATACAGAATCATGAGTCAGGACAGTATCTATTACAGAATAACAGTAACTTCATAATCTCATCATGAACTCCAGATAAGAAAACAGCATCACACAAACATCCTAACTAGACTAAACCTCCTAAATCCTGTCCTAACTTTAGGATGAACCCCAACAGGGTCCTCACTTCTGTTTAAGGTCCGTTTCTATGGTTTTTAGGCAGCTGAGTCAGCAGCATAGTTCACTACCAGCATAATGAGCTCCATTTATCTCTACTGTAAAACGCTGCTTTCACTGTGAGATGATTTTCTTTTCTAACTCTGCGTTTTAAAGATCTCAGACGCTGCAGACTCGATCTCCACCGCCCCTCTGATCACCTTCGTGTGTTAATGTTGATGATGAAATATTACAGTGATGGTGGTGAATAATGAGGAGGCGGAGCTGAACGTGCGTCTGTTTATTAGGAGGAGTAACGTTAGCGCACTCGGCTAAAGCGTTTGGGAAACGGAGACTGAAACTGGGGAGCGGCGACGCTCTGATAAACAGCAGGGGGCGCTCTCACAGTATTCACTACTCACAGTTTATCACACTTTAGTTTGATTTTGACCTTTTTTACATCAGTAACAGCAGCTGTATCTTATATTTTTAACGTTATTTTGATTTTGTGTTTACGTTTCAGCTGTGGGAGTGTACTCGGTTGCTAGGAAACTAAGTGGTTAAGATGTAAACAGAGTCAGAGTGGTTTGGTGTGAAACGCTCTGCTCTAGATAAACTTACAGAGTCAGAATTGTTCACAGTGGTGGTGATAGGAACCAGACGTCCTCCTCTAAAAGCTCCCTCACAGACAGTTACTACATGAAAGGCCTACTAATTTGCTGCCTGATGTCTGAGACACTGTTTTATGATAGTTTTGAGATCAGATTTAGAGTGGAGAGATACACGCAGGGTGGTGTCAGACAAAATATCTTTTCAGATATACCACTATCAGCATTTAAACGTGTAGAAATTGTGAAAAAGTGGTGGAATTACCCTTTCAAACTCAGTCATTGTATTAAGTCGGATGTACTGGAGTACAGAGACCGAAAGAAAAATGATGTCAGTGTCCGAATATTTGTGGTCTGTGTAAACAGGATGTTTCACACAGCTGAATGTGTGTGAAAGGAAAAACGAACTCGCTTACAGGCTCAACGATATCGAACTTCTTCCTGTCCTCCACCTGCTGGATCTGGTAGACGTACTCGAGAGACGACTCGTAGAACGCCTGACGCTCTTTATCCACCAGATCGTCCGCCTGATGCACACACACACACACACACACACACACACACACACACACACACACACACACACAGACACACACACACACACACACACACACACACACACACACAGACACAGACACACACACACACACACACACACACACACACACACACACACACACACACACACACACACAGACACAGACACAGACACACACAGACACACACACACAGACACACACACACACACACACACACACACACACACACACACACAGACACAGACACACACACACACACACACACACACACACATAGACACACACAGACACACACACACACACACACACACGCAGGCACACACATACGCACACACACACACACACACACACACATACACACACACGCAGGCACACACATACGCACACACACACACACACACGCACACACACATACACACACACGCAGGCACACACATACACACAGACACACATATACACACACATATATTAACCGCCACACGCACACACACGCACATACACGCATACACACAGACACATACACAGACACACACACACACACGCATACACACAGACACACGCATACACACACACACACATGCACACACACACACACACACACACACGCACACACGCACACACACACACACACACAGGCACACAAAGAGCTTTCTTTTAGAAATGTAAACAACTCAAACTGCACACAGTGAGACGCTAACAGACACTACTGATTAATCAAAACACCACATCAATCATTTTAATTACACCATTCAATACTCAATATTTACGGCACGTTAATACAGAAAAAACATAATAATAACCAACTAATAAACAAATAAACATCTAACGGGAAGATAAACCAGCCTGGACTTCATCTCAGTCAGACTTACATTCAGCTGATTTTGGGTTCAGTTTGTGTTGTGACTTTACAGAACAGTTAAAATCTCTGTCATCCTTATTTAACCTCTCTCTCTCTCTCTCTCCCTCTCTCCCTCTCTCCCTCTCTCCCTCTCTCTCTCTCTCTCTCTCTCTCTCTCCCCTTACCTCTCTCTCCCTCCTCCCTTTTTTCCTTTTTCCTCCCTCTTTCGTCCTCTCTCACTTACGTTCTCTCTCCCTCTCCCTCCTTTCACTCCCTCCCTCCCTCTCTCTCTCTCTCTCTCCTCTGTCTCTGTTACCTCCTGTAATTGGGTCTCCTTCTTTTTGGATGACAGGTTGAGATGTTTGTCCAGTTGAGAGTAGTACTTCTCGCTCTCCTTCTCAAACTTCTTACGCCGCTCCTGAAACACACGTGCACACACACACACACACACACACACACACACACACACACACACACACACACACACAATCAACATTTCTGGAAACATAAAACAAAAACACAAAAAAGTTGTGGCATCAGCAAAGGTGAAGTGATTTAAAGTGGTCCGGCTGCCTTAAAGGGCCTGGATTCTACGTGTCTCTTGTATCCTTTTTTCCACTGAGGTCCATTTCTGACAGTTGTGTGGCTTCGGCACCACAAAACAGCCGTAACTCATTTTTACATGACCAGATTCCAGCGTCTCTTTAACTCCAACCTTCCCTTAGAATTAAAAAAGGCTGACTGTGCTACTGCGCCTTTAAGACTGATATATGTAAATGAGCTCTCTCATTCTCTTCTGATTGGCTGCCTCGTTCAAAAGGCTCAGACAATAGTCAGAGACGATAGCTCATCTGCTGCTGCACAGTTTGTGCTGGTCATCCTCTAGTCCTTCATCAGTGGTCACAGGACGCTGTTGGCTGGATATTTTTGGTTGGTGGACTATTCTCAGTCCAGCAGCGACACTGAGGTGTTTAAAAACTCCAGCAGCACTGCTGTGTCTGATCCACTCAGACCAGCACAACACACACTAACACACCACCACCATGTCAGTGTTACTGCAGTGCTGAGAATGATCCACCACCCAAATAGAACCTGCTCTGTGAGGGTCCATGGGGGTCCTGACCACTGAAGAACAGGGTAACAAAGTATGCAGAGAAACAGATGGACTATAGTCTGTAACTGTAGAACTACAAAGTGGAACTATATGGTCAGTGGAGCTGATAAGATGGACGGTGAGTGTAAAAACAAGGAGGTGGACTTGGTATAAATATGATTGGTTAATTTACTTCTTAAATTTCTTGATTTTTTTCCCTTCATTGTTTTATTTTTTATTTCTTGATTAATTAATGTATTTTTATTTTTTTTGATTTATTGATTTATTCTTATTTTTATTGCTTGTTTGCTACTATTTAATTGCAATATATTTGTTTCCCATTATTATTTGATTATTCGATTGTTTTTTCTTTTGCATTTTTTTCTTTATTAAGTTTTGAATTTTCTTTTCTTTTTTTAACGTTAATAAATTAATTTTGATTAATTAAATGCTACTTTATTGTAATTTTTTAATGCCCAAACAGACATGAACACTCCTAAATGGGTTCAGTTCTCCCCCTGGTGGACAAGAGCGCTTACTGCACCCACACAGATGAAAGCGCAGTGTGGAAAGTTCTGGATCGATCCGGTCTTCAGTCTCTGGCGCGAGCAGCTTTTCCATGTTTAACTTTTTCCAACTGCTGTCTAAACTCATTCCTTCATCTCTCTCTCACTTCATCCCTCTCTCTCTCTCTCTGTCTCTGGATGCAGCTCTTTTTCCACAGATATTTCTATGAATCAGTGAGTGTCTGGACGCTTCAAAATGTCAGCGTTCTCTACAGGCCAAAAGAACCGACACAAATGAAAATGTTATTTCTGTAAATTAATAACGGACAGCAATCCGCTTATTAACATAAATCGACGCAGCAGCGCCACACGGGCTCGGCCGATTCGCCGATATTATCGCTGAGATTATTTCCAACTCACTGTTCCCTGAAAAGAAGAGGAAATATCGCGTGGAAAGTGTAGATTTTGGGCTGTGGAGCCGTAGAACTGTGTTCTCTGGAGTGATGGAGCTCCATCCAGTACCTTTGGGATGATTATTGATCCAGAACTGATCATCCAACATTATTATCTGACCTCACTAACGCTCAACCAAATCCTCACAGTAATGTTCAACATCTAGTGTAAAGCCTTCTCAGTAGAGTAGAGGCTGATACTGCAGCACAAACTCACTATTAACACCTGCAGACTTCAGCTTCAACCAGGGACTTCATAGTAATTTGAGTGTAGTAAAGACCCGTGTGTGATTAAGGCCCAGTCCCAATTCTCATTTCTACCCCTACCCCTTGTTTTCGAGGGTCTCCTTGCCCCTTAGAACTGAGTTACAGGGGGTAGTGGTTGAAATCCTCCCTCTGAAATGGGACCCTCAAATAAAAAGAGCATCACTTCATTAACAGCTACCAGCGCTGCTCTGTAGGCGACCCTGCCAGTCTGCAGTGACAGCAGAGGAGGGTAAAGTTCAGCTCCTCACTGCTGGGCTTTAGTTACATTTAGGGCATCATATGACTTCAAAGAGGGGGGCAATTATTTATTATCACCCACCCCTAATTCTTCAGTGATATGAAGCTGAAGTCAGATATTCACCAGATTCTCATTCGAATTTTCCTGTTCCGCCTTAAATGGAGCAGCATTACATTCGGGTGCTTCAGGCATCAGAACTGCTGCACTGTTTAAGGTGGAACAGGAAATTTGGCTACCGAGACTACTCAAATTAATATTCACACTTTTGCATACGACTGTGTGTGTGGTGGTCAAACACGGTTTCCAAAGAACCTCACAGGAAGGAAATGCTTCTGCATGCAGGCGCCCACCAGTGAGTGTCGCGTCAATTTGTCTTCTGCGTTTTAGAGAATGTATTTTTTTAGTGTTGAATCATTTCTAGTGTTATTAATTAAAGTACACTATAAAAATACCAGCCCTTATTAATCAAAGCAGCGTACTATCAAATCTAGTGACCACAGACTGTATATAAGAGTGGACTGGATGACAGGGGGTGACGAAGGGAAGCCAGAACATCTCGGACGCCCTCTGGTGGTTGGCTGCAGTGCAACTTTTAACCCCGTCCACCTCCAGGAAAGTGAACACTAATTTTTGTGCCAGTATTGTTGTGTCACTTCTACAAGCTTCTATGTTTATGAAACATAACCCCATTTTTTTTCACAAAAAAACTGTTTATTAAGTTATTTATATAACATATATAACTTACTATATATAGTTATTTATTGTATGAAAAGGTGTGGCGATGAGGTGGTTGACAGTTACTTGTTAAGGTTTTACAAACTGATATTTTTTGAAAATCTTATTAAAAGAGCATGACGTGCATTTTTAAATCTGCATATGTATTTGCAGTTATATCTATGTGCATTTTCTATCTTAAATATATTGAGTGTTATCAAAGCTTTTAATGGCCTGTTTCAGTTATTAAACTGCGCTGGTCTGGTTGCTCCATCTGACTGACTGGTTGCGCCACCTGACTTTTCAGACTAATTTCAAATTAAACAGGCATCTACTTAGACACAAATAGGCCTTTAACTTGAGTTTATACTTACACATTTTTTTCCAGATAAGTAACATTACTATCATAATTCCACATTTTCATGGTTCTCCTGAGGTCAGAACACCTGACATGGTAAACAGAACCGTCTAAACATGACTCAAACATCACATTTTTTACTAAATTTGCGAAAGAGGTACTGACCTTGGCATTGCACCAGGAAGGTTAACTGGGGTCTTCTTTATGATACAATGCCCTGACCTCTCTTTCAAGAAAGCATGTCAAAATAAAAGTCCTTTGTTTTTAGTTGTGCTGCCTGACTTTCGAGGAAGTGAGAACTTGCGGACGAAAGTTTTTTAGTGAGTCGAGAAGTTTTAAAGTTGCCTTATTTTGCAACACAGTTTTTATTTGAAAGTTTTCAAATTTAAAATCATGGCAAACTATTTGATGTGGAATTTTATCTGACTGAATTACCTGTTTTGAATTAACATGTATGGTTAGACGGTTGCACCACCTGACATTTTTAGACATTTGAAGGCAAAAAGAAACTAAAATGAATTTTATTAGATGCACTGAAAACTGTTTCACATAAAAGAGGTACTGTTGAATAACGCATGTCATTTATTTTCTAAATAATGTTTGGGAAAATAACAGACTTGGACACAAACAATGCACAATGACCCATACATATACATAGTAGGGGTGGAGCTAGCTGCCCCGAATTTTTGGCTGTGTTAGTTTCTGTTATATACCCTCATTTATTCATCAGTTCTCTAATTTGTTCTACAATGCCATTGTGCTGCTAAAGGTGGGAAGGTTTGACACTGTTTGTGTTCAGATTCTCAAGCTGTCTTTGTGTTACTGTCTGACAGATAAACATATCAGGATCATTGATTATCAGCACGAGGGCCGGAATGTTCACCGATACTGATGAGCCATGTGTGATATATCAGCTGATGGGTCAGCATATCGATCGTATCAGTCAGCTCCAGCTGTATACACGTTTCTGTTCACTCACTTTTGTGACTCCAATCTGATCTTTCCGGAACTTCTCCAGAGGCTTGATGAGCAAATCACATGCATTCTGTACCTACAGAGAGAGAGAGAGAGAGAGAGAGAGAGAGAGAGAGAGAGAGAGAGAGAGATGAAATATACAAAGAGAAAAGAGAGGCAGAAAAGAGTGAGAGATAGAGAGGGAGAGAGAGAGAGAGACAGAGACAGACAGAGAGAGAGAGAGAGAGAGTGAGAGAGAGAGAGTGAGAGAGAGAGAGAGTGAGAGATAGAGAGGGAGAGAGAGAGGATTGCAGGGAGGAATCAGAAATAACCGGTTATTAAACACATAAAGGTTAAGTTTAAGGACAGGTGTGTGTGTGTGTGTGTGTGTCTGTGTGTGTGTGTGTGTGTGTGTATGTAGGCCGTGTGTGTGTGTCTGTGTGTGTATGTGAGTGTGTGTGTCTGTGTGTGTGTGTGTGTGTCTGTGTGTGTGTGTGTGTATGTGAGTGTGTGTGTGTGTGTGTGTGTGTGTGTGTGTGTGTACGTGTGTGTGTGTGTATGTAGGCCGTGTGTGTTCCTCTCTCTAGCAGAGCTGGTTTGAAGCGTCTGCGGTTCATCCTGTGGCTCTGTTGGAGGTAAAGGCTGAAACTACAGCAGGAAGTTGTAGGTGTTTCTGCTGAACCTGCTCTAAATGTGAAACAGCTCAGTCATGAATCAGTCGGTCAGAATCCAGAGGCTCCGGACTGACCAGTCTCACTGCATTACATCTGAAGATCATCATGAAAACAGTCCCGCAGTCACACAACACTAACAGTTTCCCATGTTGGAGCAGGTTATAAGTCAGCTGACCATAAAGAGTTGAGACCCCAAAGTGAACATAACTAAACCGCATAATTACACACGAAAGAGCAGCGCTGACAGTAACGAGTCTCAGTAATGATAATTCCACTACACTAACGAGTAAAATATCTAATTACCTTTTTAAATTATGTAACAATTATAATCACGGAAATCTAAATGGGCTCATTACTCGTTAGATAATTATGGTAATTTATGATCTAATGTCACTCGACCTCACGGTAGCCCAGTGAATGAGTGAGTCAGTCAGCGTTAGCCCACGCAGTGGCCCACAGTTCGGGCAGTGTGAGGTTGCTGTCCAGGAAATATGGGCGTTACTTTTACCTCCTGGAGATCAAGGACAAAAATACACTGTTGAGTTCTCGTCTATGTGCAGATGTGAGAACTTTATCCACATTAAACAACAGTAACAACCCTCTTCTACAAAGCTAATCACGACAGAGCCCAGTGCTAGCGATGCTAATCAACCAGCCTCTCCATCCAAACAACCAAGGCTTGAGTTTAAACCCAAGAACTGGTCTGTAAGGCAGGCAGGACTAACCAGACTGGTTGCCAGGTATGCAGTCCAAGACATGCAGCCTGTGTCAGCAGTTAGAATGTCAACATTTGGAGATACACAAAAGTTGCTTTCCCAAGTAACTAATTACTTTTATGTGCAGTAATTGGTAAAGTAATTCAATTACCTTTGAAAGAAGTTAGTAGTAAACTGTAATTACTAACTCTTAGTAACTAGCACAACACTTAGCGACACCACAGCGCTACACACCGGCGTGTAAAAAGTGTAGGTAACTGCCGTGGTTAGCGTCGGGGTGACTGGTGTGCGACTGCACTTAGCCAAACAGCTAATGTAGCAGTTCAATAGCTGCCTAACTGTGGTGTGGTCTTTAGCAAACATGCTAGGTGTGAAAACAGCTGTGCACACTTAAAAATATTTTGGAAAGCCAATGGTTCTCATTCTATTTAGAATGATGGGTTCTATATAGAACCTTTGGCATGCTTAAACGGTTCTATGCATGGTGAAATGCACATGGTCTTCAGATTGATGGACAATGTGTTTTTGAAAATGGTTCTATATAGCACCACAAAGGGTTCCTCTACTGTTATGATGTCAAGCTTGTAATAAATGAAGAACCCTTTTTGGTGCTACATACAACCCTTTTCCAAAAGGTTCTGCATAGAACCATCTACAGCACACTCTCCATCAATCTGAGGGACGCTTTCACGATGCAAACAACCCATTAATCATGCGAATGGTTCTTTAAGCGTTCCCGGTTCTATATAGAGCCATTTTCTTTACTAAAGAATCCTTGAAGAACCAGCATTTTTAAATGTGTATAGAACTTCTTTGAAAATGGTTCTATGTAGCACCCAAAAGGGTTCTTTTATTGTATTCAAGCTTGAAATCATAACAGTAGCAGAACCCCAACAGGGTCCTAACGTCTGTTTAAGGTCCGTTTCTATGGTTTTTAGGCAGCTGTGTCAGCAGCATAGTTCACTACCAGCATAATGAGCTCCATTTATTTCTACTGTAAAACGCTGCTTTCACTGTGAGATGATTTTCTTTTCTAACTCTGCGTTTTAAAGATCTCAGACGCTGCAGACTCGATCTCCACCGCCCCTCTGATCACCTTCGTGTGTTAATGTTGATGATGAAATATTACAGTGATGGTGGTGAATAATGAGGAGACGGAGCTGAACGTGTGTCTGTTTATTAGGAGGAGTAACGTTAGCACGCTCGGCTAAAGCGTTTGGGAAATGGAGACTAAACCGGGGAGCGGCGACGCTCTGATAAACAGCAGGGGGCGCTCTCACAGTATTCACTACTTACAGTTTATCACACCTTAGCTTTGTTTTGACCCTTTTTACGTCAGTAACAGCAGCTGTACCTTACATTTTTAACATTGTTTGCATGTTCAGCTGTCGGTGTATGGTCAGTTGCTAGGTAACAGACATGACAGCTGATTATCAACCTCAACTGAGTAGCTTAGAATTTCCTAACTTGAGATAAGATGCTGTAATAAGCTATATGATTTGCTTCTGTAATAAGAATTTGTGAGAAATCTTATCTTGACCTGTCAGATCTTAACTTAGGGCTAAAGAAGCTTCTGTAATATTGTACGGTTGGTTGCTACATACAGCAGTTTCTGCACATTTCCTTGTATTTCTTAAGAAGAACCAAAAAAATGTTGACAAACAAAATAACAAAACAAAATTATTCTCAGTGGTAATCAATCATATGCTATTGATGCAGCAAAGAGATCGGACAAATAAAACTTTCGAAATTTTGAAATTTTGAAATTTCACTGTATACTATTGTACACAAAATAAAAGCCAAACAAAATAGAAAATAAACACCACAGGTCTGTTTTACTACAGTTTTAGGGGTCATTCTCCATATGGAGTGGAAACCATGTCACACAGGTTTCAGGGCTTAAAGAGATGCTTAAAATATCAGGTTCAGCTCCAAAAGTCAGTATGTACATTTACACAGTTGAGCTAAGATTAAATAAGACTTTTCTCTTATGATTCTCTGATTTTTCCTGTTTCATAGTCGCTCTGCATCTGTAAAACAGCTCGTCACAAAACCAGTTTTCAACATTTTTAATATAAAACAATATTTTTAAGAGGTTTAACTCAGGAGTTTGTATAAAATAGATTCACGTTTACGTTTTATATCATTAACATTATTCTCCATTAAAAAACATGTATTTTACTTTAATAAATCATTTGTCAGAGATTTTGGTCGCTGGCGTTATCAGGACTCTTATTCTACATTTTAACACAGTATTTTCAGCTCTATTAAACTGCTTCTTTGGGTCAAGGCTCATCAGAGAGGAAGCTTGAGAAGGCGAGTCACACTCGCTCACTATATTTAATTAATTTATTAATAATTCTGTTTATCAGGCAGCTCAGAATTTCTATATGTCACCGGTGTTATGAGCTTTAATGGCTGGGTAATTAAAATTTAGTCAAAATAATGCCATATTATCATTTTTAATAATAATAATAATTAATAATAATTTAATAATTTTTTATCTGATTTTAAATACACAAGGTCACCTGACGGCCAGTTTACAAAATCCTCAGTTTTAACCAGGGCGTCACTGGAGTCACCGTCACTGGAGTTACATTATAAACATACAACACCAGTGACTGTAAAATATGTTTGAATTTAGCTCCTTTCTGCATATATGATAACAGGAGATGTTAATGGACTTATTAAAATTATTTAGATTGTATTAGAATTATTTAGATGTTTACATATAGACATCAGAATAACCCTAAAATCTATATTTACTCTGAAAACCTTCCATGATTGGTCAAGTCTTGCACTTATCTGGGTCTAACCGGGTCTAACAGCACTGCTTCTTCATTTTATATGCGGCGCTTCTGCTTCAGAGACCAAGTCTGTCCTGACTGACCGACTATATTTGAGGGAAATTCTGTATATTGACGTGACAAACTGTGCCTTTACAGTGATTTATGAACAGTGGCTGTTGTAATAAACCTCCTGATCTAACTGAGCTGACATTAACCCGGTAATCAGGTGAATCAGTCCAGTCTGCCGACCCGTCCACTGCAGGGTCAGCAGGACTGCAGGCCAGGCGTTTGATGGACTGGCAGAGTGCATAACAGGAAAAAGGAAAAGCTGCGAGTTGCTGACAGCAGCTCGGATATCGCTCAACAGGGACGGAGCTTCAGCGTCTGATTAAGTATTTCGGGAAAACGTTCCAGGCCAAATCTCTTTTCCAGCAGCGTCTCCAGCTCGCGTCTGCGCCGCCGGCCACTCCTCCGAACATGACTAACGAGGAACTTTCTGACAATCAGAGCTTTTCCAAAGGCATTGTTCTCTTCTTTTACATAATCAATAACAGAACTGCACGAGGACGACGTTCCGAGAGCCGAGCGGAACAGGCTGAGAGTGTTAGCGGTTACTCTGGCTCAGCTCAGCTCACTGTGAAGTCTTAATGATTCATTTGAATGGTACAGTGTGTGTGTGTGTGTGTGTGTGTGTGTGTGTGTGTGTGTGAGAGAGAGAGTCAGACACACTGATCGTCCCGATCAGAGCTGTAAACACATCATCATTAATCACTGCAGCTCTCAGAGTCTCCATGCTTCACTTATTAAAGATGTTTTTAAAGTCAGGCTGGCAGAGACGACGTGTCACACAGTCACCACCTCCTTATTACAGCTATACCAGTAACTTTACTCAAAACAACACGTTCATACTACCTTTACTGTATTTATGTTTATTTATTATTTATTTATTCTAATGTTAGATAGTGTCTTTACTTTATTTATGTCTATATTCCACTGTTACAGTTTTACTGTATTTATTATATACCATATATGTTGTATGGTGTTTTTACTGTATGTATTCTAATGCTATGCTAAAGTGTTTCAGAGTATTTATGTTTTTTAGTATATATTCTAATGTTATATGTACTGTATTTACTGTAATGTTATATGGTGTAATTACGGCAATTATATTTATCGGTATTTATTCTAATGTGATAGTGTTTTTACTGTATATATATTCTAATGTTGTATAGTGTAATTACGGCAATTATGTTTATTTGTATTTATTCCAATGTTATATAGTGTTTTTTTACTGTATTTATTCTAATGTTATATAGTGTTTTTTACTGTATGTAATGTTATATGGTGTTTTTACTGTATTTATTCTAATGTTATATAGTGTTTTTACTGTATATATTCTAATGTTATATAGTTTTTACTGTGTGTAATGTTATATAGTGTTTTTACTGTATGTAATGTTATATAGTGTTTTCACTGTATGTATTCTAATGTTATACAGTGTTTTTACTGTATGTATTCAAATGCTATATTGTGTTATACTCTATTTCTTGTAATGTTATATAGTGCTTTACTGTATTTACGTTTATTTGTATATATTCTAAGGTTATATAGTGTTTTTACTGTATATATTCTAATGTTGTATACTGTATTTTACTGCAAATATATTTATTTGTATTTATTCTAATGTTATAAACTGTGTTTATCGTATTTATTTCTAATGTTATAAAGTTTGTACTATATTTATTCTAATGTTTTATGGTGTATTTACTGTAATTATGTTTAATGATATTTATTCTAGTGTTTTTACTGTATTTATTCTAATGTTTTATAGTCTATTTACTGCAATTATGTTTATTTGTATTTTTATAGTGTTATGAAGTGTTTTTATGAGAACATGTTTAGTTTGCACATCGTAATGAAACTCATCAGTCCATAAAACCTCACTCAACATCTCAGAATGTCCAGTTTTGATGTTCTCGTGCAAATAATCTTCTTCAGTCTGTCTCTTTGTTTTTTCTCTATTTCTCTCTTCTTTTCTCTTCTTGATCAGCTACACATCCTTTCAGACCCACAGCGCTGAGTCGTCTTCTCACAGTGGAAGGATGGACAGAAACACCTGTGGATGTTTTCAGATCTGAAGCAGCTTGATTTTCTCCTCTCTCTCAGAGATGGAAGCTTTAAGTGCTGTTTATCTGATGGGGGCAGTTTTGGGGTCAACCAGCTCTTCCAGGTGGTTGTTAGGAGCCACATTTGCTCTGCAGTTTTAACTCCAGTTTTGGAAACTTTACTTATTTTCCTTGGACTTTTTCTCGTATCTAATCTCTGCAAGAACTGAACAGCTGTTCTGACTGGAGGTTAAATAAACGAAGGGCTGTCACTTTCGTCTTTCTCTGTTATTGAAATGACGTGAAATTGTGTTGCTATGGTGATGAAAGATGATTGGCAGGTGTCATGTGAACAGAAAGGACAGTAACTGACTAACCAGCATCATCCTGTTCTCCTCCACCTCCTGTAGCAGACCAGCAAACTCACGGAACGACTCGGCTGAAACACACACACACACACACACACACACACACACACACACACACACACACATATGAATACACAAACGGGCCCATGGACTTACAACATGGGCGACACCTCCTATGTTTACGTCTAGGAACACTTTCAGAACACGTTTTAATTGTAACAATTAAAATAATCAATCACATTGTTTTGTGTAGTTAATCACAATTACAGTACAATAATGTGATAATCGCATTCGTTTTTGTAGTTAATTGCAATTTATTTACAGTTAATTGTGATTAATCACATTTTTGTGTAGTTAAATCATAGTTATCTGTAAAAATGTGATAATTGCATTATTTTTGTAACTAATCACAATTAATCAATTAACCACATTATTTTTGTGGCTAATCATGACTAACTGCATTACTTTTGTAGTTAATTGTGACTAATCACCAGATTTTACAGTTGATCGAGATTAATTGCATTATTTTGTGTAGTTAATGAGAATTAACTGCATTATATTCACAGTTAATTGTGATTAATCATATGATTTTACGGTTGACTGAGATTAATCACATTATTTTGTGTAGTTAATCACAATTAACAGTAAAATAATGCATTATTTTTGCATTTAATTGCAGTCAAACGCATTTTTTACAGTTAATCATGATCACACTTGTCTTATTTGCTTAAAATGAATCCTAAAGAGAGTTTTTTTTTTTTTTCCATTTATAAAGCAGTTTGTTTTGTTTTCGTCTGTTTTCTGCTCAAGTTTCTCACAGTTCTAAAAAAAGAGATGAGTTTTATCTTTTGGCATGTTTTCTGATGTTGGCAAAGGCAGTAGATGGAAAATATCAGAGATTCGTGATATTATTGGCAAGTCATTTGAGTTAAAAAATATTACAGAAAAATTATAAATCCATTCATTTTTATTGAACATTTCACACACTGCGCTCTGCACTATATCCAAATAAACAGGACTAAGTGTTAAGGATATCTATGATACGCTCAGGAAAGCATATGGTGACACATTAGGATGTAATTTATCATGATAATGAAGAATGTTATCATATTGCCCAGCCCTAGTTGCACCCAGACTTCATAGCCATAGTAATGCACTATATACTCATATACTTGGATATATATTATTATTATTACTATACATACGCTATTATAATCTGTTTACTAAAACTAAAAAGCTGTATCTGTGAGCTGTAAGTGAGGTGAGACCTATTTTAGGCTAAGAACGCATTTATTCATGGCTGTAAAGTGTATTTATAGCCATGTTTATAAAGCTTTATGAATGCATTTTATGCCTAATAAAGAGGAAAAGCTGCGACTGATCCAAACACTTTATGATTTAATGAGCCTCTGGCTGCTGCTGATCATGTGACTCACCAATGTTCATTTCATCATCGGTCAATGTGTCACCAATGAAGTCGAACTGGAAGGTCTGCAGGGTCTGAGAGAACTTCTGCACCGCCAGAGAGTAGCCTGCACATAATACACACATACATAATATAAAGACAAGTAACCCCAAACCTTTGAAAAGTGGTGTATATGTAATAATAATAATAATAGTATTAATGTTATATATATATATATATATATAAAGTACCTATATGTAGTAATAATGTCCAATATGCAGTATAATACATTTTACATGCATCACATATATGTAGATCTCTATTTCGCTGCTGTCGGAAGAAAACCTTGCATCTTCAAAATGGTAACTTTACAGCAAAAGAAAAAAGCATACTTTACTTTTAATGTAAGTCAATGGAACCAGAATTTATTCCAGGTAATTTTGGGCCGTTTCTTTTGGTCCATTCATCATGAAATTTACACACAATGTAAAGAACGACAGGTATTTTCAAACTATGTCAAAAACTGGAAAACGACAAAAATGGAGATATGAGGTTTTGTTCCGACAGCAGCGATATGTAATAGTAATAATAATAATAATAAAGAAATTAATAATAATAACATGTTCCATACGTATTATATATGTGTAAGTATGTTCATGTAATAACGTAATGTCCCATAAGTTTACAGTGAACTCAGCACATATAAAATCACAGATATGTGGAGTTTAATGGTTTAAAAGAAAACTGCAGCTGGAGGAAACACCAGGGCGCGTGTTCACTTTCTATATGACTATATGACCATAATAAGTCATCAGAGCTCATAGTTTGTAACTGGCGTGCAGGAAACAACACTATCTGCTCAAAAGCTCACGCGTATTAGAAATATCCTGTTTTCATATTATCTCAGGAAGTTGTTCCTCAGCTCTATGAACGTGCCACTCATTGTGAAACCAGCACAGAAGGATCACGTGACACATCAGGAAACAGTCACTGAAATCCAGATAAGAACACACTGCAGGTTAGCCTTTTTCAAAATGACTGAACACAGGCAGAAGAAACAGACATTCAGCACCTGCGCGCTTAAAAAGATGGTTCTTCACGGGTTAGTAAAGGCAGTGGTTCTATTCAGAACCATGAGTTCTATATAAAACGATTTGCATGCTTAAATCAATCTTTGCTTCGTGAAATAGTTCTTCAGATTGACAGAGAATGTGTTGGATATGGTTCTGTACAGAACCTTTTTGAAAATGGTTCTTTTTAGCACCAGAAAGTGTTCTGCTAACACAAGCCTGACATTGTGACGTAAACACTTAAAAGATGGTTCTTCAAGGGCTCTTCAGTAAAGAAAAGGGTTCTATATGGAACCACAGACACTCAAAGAACCCTTGGCATGATTAAACGGTTCTTCAGACCGATTGAAAATGTGGCTCTATATAGCAGAACCCAAAAAGGGTTTCTGCTATTGTTATGATGTCAAGCTTGTCACAATAGAAGAACCCTTTTCAGTGCTATATAGAACCATATACAACAGAATCTGAAGGACCTTTTCGACATGAAAAGAACCATTCAAGCGTGCAAATGGTTCTATATAGAACTAACTGCCTTTCCAAACCCTTGAAGAACCTTTTTAAGTGTACGTTACAGACCCGGAGCTTAATTTATAGAATATAATCGGAATTTAAACCGCAGTCACGATATTAGTCGGAGAAAATTGCAATTAGATATTTTCCTAAATCATTTACACCCCAGCTCTCTCTCTCTCTCTCTCTCTCTCTCTCTCTCTTTTCCCTTTCTCTCTCTCTCTCCCTCTCTCTCTTTCCCTTTCTCTCTCTCTCTCTTTCCCTCTCCCTCTCTCTTTCTCTTTCCCTTTCTCTCTCTCTCTCCCTCTTTCCCTTTCTCTCTCTCTCTCTCTTTCCCTTTTGCTCTCTCTCTCTCTCTCTCTTTCCCTTTCTCTCTCTCTCTCTCTCTCTTTCCTTTTCTCTCTCCCTCTCTCTCTCTCTTTCCCTTTCTCTCTCTCCCTCTCTCTCTTTTTCTCTTTCCCTTTCTCTCTCTTTCCCTCTCTCTCTCTCTCCTCTCTCTCTCTTTTTCTCTCTTTCCCTCTCTCTCTCTCACTCCCTCTCTCTCTTTCCCTTTCTCTCTCTCCCTCCCTCTCTCTCTCTTTCCCTTTCTCTCTCTCCCTCTCTCTCTCTTTCCCTCTCTCTCTCTCCGTCTCTCTCTCTGTCTCTCTTTCCCTCTCTCTCTCTCTCTCTCTCTGTCTCTCTTTCCCTCTCTCTCTCTCTCTCTTTCCCTGTCTCTCTCCCTCTTCCTCCCTCTCTCTCTCTCTCTCTCTCTCTCTCTCTCTCTCTCTCTCTCTCTCTCCTCCCCTCCGCTTTGTCTCGGTCTCTGAAGTGACTCTGCTCTAATTGGAGAGACAGTCTGAAGAAAACCTAAATAAATCTCTCTCTCCGGCCGTTAAGGACACAAAGGCTGTGTGTGTGTGAGGGTGGAGGGTCTGGCATCTCCTAACCGCACGACAATACCAACTCTGTCCTCCACACACACACACACACACACACACACACACACACACACACTCTTCACCCTGACCCCATCACAGAGGACACTGCTCAAAGCTAGCATTAGCAAGGGGGTGTCAAACTGAACCACTAAAAGGGCCAAAATCCAAAATCTCAACAAATCTTTGGGCCAAAAATAAATACATTTAAATAATATTACTACATTCTGACCTGGCCACTGTTTATTTTTCAAAATACACCAAAACATCATAAGTAAAATATAGACGCTGATAGAAAACCATGAAATATTACATGACAATATTTGAAATATTCAAAAGTACAAGGGGACCTGGGAAGTCTGGGACCCCCTAATGAACCTCTTGGACCCCCTGAAACTCTCACAATCCAATTTCTGGGGGTCCGTGAAAATAAACTCTTTATGACGTTATGATGTCCATACAGAAAAACAGACACTTAAATCCAGATTCAGTGAAGCTCACTGTTTATCTGCTTCTCCCACAGTCAGCTTCTGTGTTTGCTGTTCTTAACTAACTAGAGCTGCAGCGCTGCTGTGCCTCAGGGTGGCGCTGTAGCAGACCGGCTCACCCAGTTGGTCCTTCGTAGCCTAGAAACTGTAACTCTGCCCGGACTCCTTTGAAAAACTTCACAATGAGCTGCAGCAGATCTGTAAATCTGAAGACTCGCCCAGTTTCCCAAGAGTGAAGAGTGACTGTTCCTCATTTCTCACACTGAAGACAGAAGAGGAGACGAGGAAGATCTCAGTTAATGTGAGGAATCAAATGCTGGAGTGGCCAGCCAACATGGGACCCCCTGAATATCAGGGGGGAATTTGGCACCCTATGGCCAAATCCCATTTCACCTCTCGCCCCACCACTTAGCCCTACCCCACCGTTTCTCATGTTCACGTCTAGGGGTAGGGGGTCCTGATTGTAGTTGAGGAGGGGTAGGGTGAAGTGTTAGGGCTACATGACCCTCCAAACAGAGGTTTTTCAGACTCCAGAGCCTGAGTGACCAAAGAAACTCACAAACGTGAGAATCTTCTCCATTAAAAAACTACAAAAACCACTGTATTACCTTTTTAATTTAGTTTAGTTTAATGTTGTTTCAGGGTATTATGGTCCTTTTCTTCATAACAAGCATAAAAAATTGCTAATAGTACTCTGATGTCTCGGTAGCTAGCCAACTAAATTTCCAGTTCCACCTTAAATAGTGCAGCAGTTCTGGCACCTGAAGCGCCAGAATGTAACTGCTGCTCCATTTAAGGTGGAACGGGAAAATTCGAACAAGAAGCTGGTGAATATCTGACTTCAGCTTCATATCACTGAAGAATTAGGGGTGGGTGATAATAAATAATTGCCCCCCTCTTTGAAGTCATATGATGCCCTAAATGTAACTAAAGCCCAGCAGTGAGGAGCTGAACTTTACCCTCCTCTGCTGTCACTGCAGACTGACAGGGTCGCCTACAGAGCAGCGCTGGTAGCTGTTAATGAAGTGATGCTCTTTTTATTTGAGGGTCCCATTTCAGAGGGAAGATTTCAACCACTACCCTGTAACTCCAGGGGGCAAGGAGACACTCGAAAACAAGGGGTAGGGGTACAAATGAGAAACAGGACTGGGCCTCATTCATGCTTGGGATCAGTTTATATCAGTGTATACACATCTAGTGTGTTTGGTGAAATGACTGGTGGGGTACAATTGAGGTATAACCTGCACAGACTGTTGTTTTTTTTTGTAGTTGTGAGCGCACAATACATTGCAGTGCATGCTGGGTACTGTAGTCCGAAACGGGCTAATGTTTAATTAAAATACTTTCACAGTCCAGATAGGATTGTGCTTTGGGCCTGATCTGGCCTGCAGGCCTTGTGTTTGACATATGGAAGCTAGCACAACCTCCCGTGGGGAAAATCTGAAAATAGGGGCTGCCAGGGGGCTCCATTCGCCAGTTTTCTGTGTCCTGTCCTGTTAAAATTTCAGTGATAACCAGAGAATTTCTAGAGAGAAAATTTAATCTGGCTCTAGTAAGGATTTGAGGTGAGCTGCTGTCGGAGCCACAGCAGCTAAAAAAACTGAAATCTTTTGTGGAAAAGTGCTTCAAACACCAGCTGTTTCTCCAACACTGACCGTGCCCTCCGCCCTCTGCGTTCCACTCCACGCCAAAGAAGAAGGAAAGGAAACTGGTGTAGTTTGCAGCTTTGAAATCGAAATATCCTCCAAAGAGGAAGCCTTTTGTTCATAGAAATAGGACATATAGCAAAGAGGACATATCTGAGCTTAGCTCTACTGTCCATGAGGCAGCTGTGGCTGCAGGACTTCCTCAGTTAACCCTGCAATGCATGAGCAGCCCACGGTCTCCACCATCCACTGCCCCTCAGCATTACCCAGGCCTGATGTTCACCACAGCTGGCAGGCTTGGCTCTACCTCAGCTTCCAAAAAAATGAAGTCATTGTGTTCGGCATACAAAACACTTCCTATTTTGTTGCTTTAGAGGCAACCGTACGCCTCTGTGCTCATACAGTTCCATAGTTCTTCACAGTCTGCACCATCGGAATAGACAAAGTAGTTCACTGTATCAGTAGAAATCACCTCAGGCCACCCGTTTTAGCCCCATGCTAAAAAGAGGGTGTCCCAAAACATGTGACCCAAAACACCCGACCATTCTGGAAGCGTGGAGGGAACTCTCAAAACACACTTTCCACAGCTTTTTATGATACTAATACGAAACATTACTAATAGTATTCCGATGACGTTACAATCAGGTTGCCACCATTTTGGTAGGCGACTTCAAGTTCATTCAGCAGTGCTGTGGCGGTTTGTAATAAGGTAACAAGCCACAACAGATCCAGCAAAGGCAGTAAAACCCTTTTTTTAAACCCGTTTTAAATCTCATTTTAATGCCAGTGTAATGTAACCAATGTATTTGAGTGTATTGACTTGATCTTATTTGATTGGTTGCTGTAGTGATTAACAAATGAAAGCTGAAATCTAAACGGCTGAGATTTCCCGCTGCGTTACTGGCACCCTGTCCCAAACCGCATACTAGCTCACTAAATAGGGTGTAAATATAGTGCATATCCCATTAGAAGTGCACTCATTAGTGTAGTGGGTGAAGTATGGAAGTGTGTGGTTTGGGACGCGGCCTTAGATCAGCCAATGAGACGCGTTCAACAGCTTCTCTGCTGTGCTGCTCATTAAACACCTCCAAGAGGAAGTTTGAGGGGTTTGTTGATTAAGGAGCTTTTTTTGAGGTAAATTAATACATTTATTGATTTAAGCTGATTTTGGCTTCTTATTTGCCAAACTGCGCAATTCGTTCTATGTTTAAGGCGCCTCAGTGCAACCGCAGCTCCATTTAAGGTGGAACGGAAAGTTCAGATGAGAAGCTGGTGAATAAGAAGCTACTTCAGCTTTATTTGTGTGTCTGAGTTTATTATTTAAGAGTTTTGGCAGTTTTGCTGCCATTTTTATTAGTTTTTATAAAATATCTCACACTGGAATGTTCTGAACTCTGGAGATGTGCAGGTTATACGGATCCACCGATCTAGATAATCTTCTCCTCGTAGTGTTTCTGGAGACGCATCTAAAGCGTCTACATATCTGTTCATGTGTTTGTGGTCATTCTGGTCTGTTGTGTTGGTGTTTATCTCCTGCAGGGCTGTATCTGCAGTAACGGTGATTAGACAAGCTCCATCAGAGCTCAGAGCTACAGCTCACCTGCCAACATGGAGGCGTGGTCTTCTTAATGACGCAATATAATACTATGAATTTCACTCTTTTAGAAGTTAGATTAAATACGGCTAATTAAATTTGGCTATGAATCACAGGCAATTTTAAAGTTCAGAGAGCTCGGTTTGAGTCATAAATTTGAAAACCTGGTCAAAAACGGGGTAAAAAAGGGGTTTCTAATAGTAGCAAGTCTCAATAACCTTTTTTGGCCATTCTCAATTAAACATGCACATCCGAGGCCGGTCAAAGTTATTCCGTTTTGTTTTGTTGTTTAGCTTGTAACAGATATTAACATACAATATATGGACAAAAGTATTGGGACACCTACATGTTACACCTACAGGAGCTTTTATCAATCCCATTCTAAATCCATAGACATTAATATGGAGTTGGTTCCCCTTTGCAGCTCTAACAGCTTCCACTCTTCTGGGAGGCTTCTACAGATGTTGGAGAGAGTCTGTGGGAATTTCTGTCCATTCATCCAGAAGAGCATTTGTGAGGTCAGACACTGATGTTGGACGAGAGGGCCTGGCTCACAATCTCCGTTCTAGTTCATCCCAAAGGTGTGTGATGGGGTTGAGGTCAGGGCTCTGTGAGGGCCAGTCAAGCTCTTCCACACCAAACTCACCCAGTCAGGCCTTTATGGAGCTGCTTTGTGCACTGGGGCTCAGTCATGCTGGAACAGGAAAGGTTCTTCCCCAAACTGTTCACACAAAGTTGGAAGCGTATAATTGTCCAAAATGTCTTGATTTCCCTTCACTGGAACTAAGGGTTCTAGACCAACCCCTGAAAAACAGCCCCATATCATCATCCCTCCTCCACCAAACTTTACAGCTGGCACAGTGCAGTCAGGCAGGTAACGTTCTCCTGGCATTCGCCAAACCCAGACTCGTCCATCAGACTGACAGACAGAGAAGCAAGAACTGGCTGAGTTAATCTAACGTCTAAGGCTTTCAGTCCAGCTCTTGAAGTCCTAACCAATGGAAGACCTTGTTTGGCTGCATCTACCTAAATTCCACGGAGAAATCCTGATAGGATCATTTTCTGTTGGGCATTTTAAGATTTTAATCCTTTTGTTTCTACAATAGTTTTAAATACAACAAGATTGATGATTCTATTAAACGAAAATGAACTAAAAATTAGACATTATTTTATTGCACAGAAATCATTAGGCCTTCTTGGAAGATCTAGAAGGCTCTGAGGGTTTCTCAGAACTGACTACCTACTGACTACACAGGAAAATGGGTTTATATAGAACCATGAACACTCAAAGAACCTTTTGCATGGCTTTGCATCATGAAAAGCCTCTTCAGCTTGATGCAAAATGTGCAGATGATTTTGTATAGAACCTTTGAAAAGGGTTCTAAATAGCACTTCTGCTACGCTTTCATGATGCAAAGACTCCTCTAACCAAGCAAAAGTTTCTATTAAGACCCATTTCTTTGCTAAAGAACTGAAGAACCATGTTTTCTAAGATTGTAGTTAGTACAATTATAAGCACTGGCAGTTAAAACCGTAGCTTGGCCAGTTAAAACATTAGCTTGGCCAAAAATGCCAATGCAAAAGGTTCTTTGAGTGTTCATGGTTCTATTTAGACCCATTTTCTTTGCCAAAAACCCTTGAAGAACCATCTTTTTAAGAGTGTACCTCAGTACAATTACAAGCACTGGCAGTTAAAGCCTTAGCTTGGCCAGTTAAAGCCTTAGCTTGGCCAGTTAAAGCATTAGTCTGGCCAGTTAAAGCATTAGTCTGGCCAGTTAAAGCATTAGCTTGGCCAGTTAAAGCATTAGCTTGGCCAGTTAAAGCATTAGTCTGGCCAGTTAAAGCATTAGTCTGGCCAGTTAAAGCCTTAGCTTGGCCAGTTCAAGCATTAGCTTGGCCAGTTAAAGCATTAGTCTGGCCAGTTAAAGCATTAGTCTGGCCAGTTAAAGCCTTAGCTTGGCCAGTTCAAGCATTAGCTTGGCCAGTTAAAGCATTAGTCTGGCCAGTTAAAGCATTAGTCTGGCCAGTTAAAGCCTTAGCTTGGCCAGTTCAAGCATTAGTCTGGCCAGTTAAAGCCTTAGCTTGGCCAGTTCAAGCATTAGCTTGGCCAGTTAAAGCATTAGTCTGGCCGGTTCAAGCATTAGCTTGGCCAGTTAAAGCCTTAGCCTGGCCAGTTAAAGCCTTAGCTTGGCCAGTTAAGGCATTAGCTTGGCCAGTTAAAGCCTTAGCTTGGCCAGTTCAAGCATTAGCTCGGCCAGTTAAAGCCTTAGCTCGGCCAGTTAAAGCCTTAGCTCGGCCAGTTAAGGCATTAGCTCGGCCAGTTAAGGCCTTAGCTCGGCCAGTTAAAGCATTAGCTCGGCCAGTTAAGGCCATTAGCTCGGCCAGTTAAAGCATTAGCTCGGCCAGTTAAGGCCTTAGCTCGGCCAGTTAAAGCATTAGCTCGGCCAGTTAAGGCCTTAGCTCGGCCAGTTAAGGCATTAGCTCGGCCAGTTAAAGCCTTAGCTCGGCCAGTTAAAGCATTAGCTTGGCCAAAAATGCCAAAAATCAAATTTAGCCAGTTTTCTGCCCTCAAATGAAATCGCAATTAATTAGTATGATATTGAATGCATTCCTAATGAGTTATGTAATCTGTAATAGATTTGATGATGTGGTTTCTGACGCTGTATGACACACTGTTATGCATAAACATGGACTGAAGCACAGAGAGAATTCAGACTGTTGTCAGCAATGCTAATGTAGCTCATGATGATATGTTTATAGACAACAGTGAGTCATTCAGAGTCTGGATCCACATCAGCAGGTCTATTAAAAATAACTGAGCATCTCCACACGGTCTGAGGCGCTTATGCAGTGATTTAGGTATGCAGTTAGCACCATGCTAACTGGCTAACTCCACTACTTGTTAGCTACATCAGCCTCAGTTCTGGAGGCCCATTTGGAGTAAAAGGGAATATTGGGAAATGTTATGTATTATGGATACTTACTGTCCCATCATATCCTGCTACTAGCCTAGTTTCCCATGTGACGGTCAAAACATTACTCTGCAAATTTAAAAGGAAGGTGACCCGAAACATGTGATCCAGGTGCTGGAAGAGTAGTTACACCTGTCATCAGGTGTCATTAGGGCAAGTCACAACACTCCACAGTGAAGGCAACACCTGCCTCAGCACATTTCCAGGGCCTAGTAGAGCTTTACAGCCTCGCACTGTGAGGTGAAAGGTCACTGTGAGACTCCCGCTGACAATAACAGCACAATTACACCATCTATAATAATAAAATACCTACAACGATGTTTATTCCGCGTTTCACAAACTGCACTGAACTAAATCTAATTAAACAGGCCAAATTATGCTCACCTTATAATGAGACATGTAGTAGGTCAGTCTTCTTTAAGTACTGACGATGTCCATAAAGCACACTGTGACGTATTTTATCACGATAATAATAAAATATTGTCATATTGCCCAACCTTATTATATGTAATGTTGATGATGCTAAAATAGTGGAAAATCCGAAATAATTAATTTTTTTCGGGGGCTAATTTGCTTCACAATGCCCTGCATGTATCCCACAAACCTAACCTAGACTGCTTTCTTAGACCAACACACATATTCATAACCATTTCATGAGTAGAAAAGGTTCTACACAGCATCAAAAAGTTTCGTCAATTCATATATATATATGTATATATATATATATATATATATATATATACATCGATCAGGCAGAATGTTATGACCACCTCCTTGTTTCTACGCTCACTGTCCATTTTATCAGCTCCACTTACTATATAGGTGCACTTCGTAGTTCTACAGTTACAGACTGTAGTCCATCTGTTTCTCTGATACTTTGTTAACCCCCTTTTACCCTGTTCTTCAGTGGTCAGGACCCCCATGGACCCTCACAGAGCAGGCACTATTTGAGTGGTGGATCATTCTCAGCACTGCAGTAACACTGACGTGGTGGTGGTGTAACACCTCAGTGTCACTGCTGGACTGAGAATAGTCCACCAACCAAAAACATCCAGCCAACAGCGTCCAGTGACCACTGATGAAGGACTAGAGGATGACCAGCACGAACTGTGCAGCAGCAGATGAGCCATCATCTCTGACTTTACATCTACAAGGTGGACTGACAAGGTAGGAGTGTATGATTGAGTGGACGGTGAGTGGACACAGTGTTTAAAAACTCCAGCAGCACTGCTGTGTATACATACACACACACTCAACACATTCTACAATAATCTGAAGAACGATGTAAACACTGCACTTCCTAAACATCTCTCGAAGAACCATCTTGTTGTGTGCAAGTTTCTCTAGAATGTAGTGTTTCACCCAAATGACTTTGTTTAATCCTTAAGCCTTTAATTTTACGTACGTTTTGAAAAATTGGTGCTAAAGTTTGATGTGCGTGGTTGAAACTGGCCGTGGTTTCCACTGCAGCCGTGAGCAGATCTGCCCTGCGCTGTCGTGCAGACACAGCGGTGTAGTGTTTCTGTTTGCACTGCGAGGCTCCTGCACTGCAGAGTTTGCAGAAGCTCTGAAGCTGCAACAGCAGGAGGACGAGAAGGAAGTGGTTTTGTTTTCTTGTATTTCGTGGAGCTGCAGTGGTGATGCCGAGTGAATAGCGTAATAACGGAAGAATGAAAAGTGGAAGAGAAACCCAGAATTCCTCAGCGCTGGCTGTCAGACTATAATCGTTATCGCTCTGACGGCCTTCGGGCTCATTTAGGTCTGAACTAGGGCTGCCAGCGTCTGTTACATGAGTGATCTGCTAATCAGGGCACTAGATTTACTGTAATAAAATCCTCAGTGACACAATTCAGCAATAAAATGACAGAATGAGTTTCTAGTGGGTTGCATTTTCTTCAAACTCAGATGTTTAAGCCACATGTGGTCATCTAATCAGGATTAACAGCACTTAAAGCTTCCATCTCTGAGAGAGAGGAGAAAATCAGGCTGCTTCAGATCTGAAAACATCCACAGGTGTTTCTGTCCATCCTTCCACTGTGAGAAGACGACTCAGCGCTGTGGGTCTGAAAGGATGTGTAGCTGTCCAAGAAGAACCTCACTGAGAAAACATGGTTCTTGAAGGGTTCTTTAGTAAAGACAATGGTCCTGTATAGAACTATAAACAGTCAAAGAATCATTTCCATGCTTTAAAAAGTGTTCTTTGCGTGCGGAAACGGTTCTTCAGAGAATGTGCTGTTGATGGTTCTATATAGAACCTTTGCGAAAATGGTTCTATATAGCACCCAAAAGGCCCTGCGATGGACTGGCGACCTGTCCAGGGTGTATCCTGCCTTCCTCCCAATGACAGCTGGGATAGGCTCCAGCACCCCACCGCAACCCAGAAGGATAAGCGGTTTAGATGATGCATGTATGTATGTATAGCACCCAAAAGGGTTCTTCTATTGTTATGATGTCAAGCTTTTGGGTGCTAATTGGAACCCTTTTGTCAGAAAAGGGCAGCACACATTCATGGACACTTTCCATCAATCTAAGGAACTCAAGAACTCTTTTATGATGCAAAGAACACTTCAACCATGCAAAAGGTTCTTCGAGTGTTCATGGCTCCATATAGAACCATTTTCTTTGCTATAAAAACCCTTGAACAACCATTTTTTTAAGAGTGTAATCAGTGTAATCAGTTCTGAGGAAGCCTTCTAGACCTTCCAATAAGGACTAATGATTGTACTATATGGTTCTACATAGCTCCAAATAGGGTTCTGCTATTATCAAGCTTCTAACAATAGAAAAACCCTTTTTGGTGCTATATAGAACCATATACAACACATTCTCCATCAATCTAAAGAACCATCTACCATGCAATGAACAACTAAAACATGCAAATGATTCTTTGAGTGTTCATGGTTCTATATAGAACCATTGTCTTTACTAAAGAACCATTGCTGCTGGAGTTTTTAAACACTGTGTCCACTCACTGTCCACTCTATTAGACACTCCTACCGTGTCCGTCCACCTTGTAGATATAAAGTCAGAGACGATAGCTCATCTGCTGCAGCACAGTTTGTGTTGGTCATCCTCTAGTCCCTCATCAGTGGTTACAGGACGCTGTTGGCTGGATATTTTTGGTTGGTGGACTATTCTCAGTCCAGCAGCGACACTGAGGTGTTTAAAAACTCCAGCAGCACTGCTGTGTCTGATCCACTCGTACCAGCACAACACACACTAACACACCACCACCACGTCAGTGTTACTGCAGTGCTGAGAATGATCCACCACCCAAATAGTACCTGCTCTGTGAGGGTCCATGGGGGTCCTGACCACTGAAGAACAGGGCAACAAAGTATGCAGAGAAACAGATGGACTACAGTCTGTAACTGTAGAACTACAGAGTGGAACTATATGGTCAGTGGCGCTGATGCATATAAACGTGGGTCCATTAGGTTCTGTTTCTTACTGTAAGTGGGAGCAGCAGCACAATTTAGATCATTCAAACTGCCATCTAACCACTGCTGATTCATCAATAAGGTACATATTGATCGAGCACCACTTTTCTGGTGTGGATTAATCAGGTTTAATTACCAGCTTCACTTTGAATTCAGTGTTTCTTTAAGCTTTGGTTTAATTTGCTGAAAATACATCGAGATTATTGGCCCATTACTGGAGTAATTAAAGGTAATTAAAACCGTTTGTTTGTGTGAAAAGGGAAGTTCTCTTCTTCCTCTTTCTGCCTCAGTAACTCAGCGGAATTCGGCCCTGCTGACTCAAACCAGCTCCTCAGCACTGCCCCGTCCTCAAAGAGGAAACAATCACAGTCACTTAGTCACGGCACGCGTCCCCTGCTGTTGTGCAATCGTAACCGCCGCCCCCCACCCCGGGTCTCCAGGGATTTCGTCTCCTAACTCACTGCAGACAGAGATCAGTGTCACAACTGCAGCTACGAAACCAATAACTGAGACTATTTCAACAGAAACAGAGTTTATTAGTGTGGATTAGATCAGCGCGTTTCAATACAGAGTCTATAAGTGTTTTCTGTAAACAAAGCTTAGTAGCCATAGCAATCAGGCGTTCAATGTCTGTATGTACCTTGTTAAATGGGTCATTCTACAGAAACGTCCACTTTTCTATCTGTCCATAGGAGTCACTGGTGTTACCGATCCTCATTGGTGTCATCCGCTAAAATATGGAATTTAAACCATTTGTATTCTATTTTTTCACAGTTACCTCAGAATAAAGTCGGTCACACCAGTGACTTCAGCTAAAAGCTTCATATGAAATCATGAGATAAATGGGTCATTCCACAGAAACGTCCCTGGTGTTTACAGATATATTACACTTAAAAAACATGTTAGGGTTACAATTTATTTATATTTTAAAATAAAACAGTAAGTTATTTTAACAATTACACCTTATTTTACAATTACACTGGTTTTTAAATCAGTCATACTGAATTCCAAGCACCACAGAAGAGCTCGTCCTCACAGTCATGTGTGAAGGCTGGGGCCATATTTTGAGGTAAAAAACACATTTTTCTGCTATTTTTACTGCAATAATCTATACATGAGTATGAAATATATGATTTAAATGACATAAAGAAAACAAATGCCAAATAAATATTATTAAATATATAATGAAAGTTGTTGTCCCCAGGAGTCGTGTCACTGGTGTTACCGCGTAACAATAAATCTCTTATTTTGAAATGAAAGTCACACTGATGACATCACTCGACTTCCTTTTACCTGTTTTCTGAGGATCTATGAAGCCTATAGCAGTTTAGCCCCGCCCACCCACAGAGCATTTCAGCCTGGACTGCTTCTTTGAAAGAGGCAGCCAATCAAAAGAGAGCTCGTTTACACATATCTTAAAGGAGCAGTAACAAAAAAAGTTTTAAAAGAGTTTCATTCTAAATTACAGAGAGGCTGGAAAATGGTTGTGCTTTTGGCACATAAAATCACACTTCTCCATTTCCCAGTATGCCGCACCGCAGTTCTTCCAGTGCCTGCTGGTTTCTTTACAGGGTTTTATGTTACATAACACATTTTGACTCAGCAGAAGTGGAAGTGATTATTAGATATAATATTTTTTGAGCGCACAACTGTCTACAACATTACTGAAGGCATAATCCAGCAGTGCATTCTGGGAAATGCAGTTCAGCCTGGTTCTGAGAAACTGGAGGGTGACTTTAGGGTTCATTTGCATAACAAATTCACATATTGTGTATGTGGTGTTTCACTGCACGGATGGGTTGAATGCAGAGGTCTGATTCCGACGTGTTCAGACACAGTCGGCTAAAAGGTTCATTTCATTCATTCATTCATAGCAGCAGATGACCTATCGTCTCTGACTTTACATCTACAAGGTGGACTGATAAGGTAGGAGTGTCTAATAGAGTGGACAGTGAGTGGACACAGTGTTTAAAAACTCCAGCAGCACTGCTGTGTCTGATCCACTCAGACCAGCACAACACACACTAACACACCACCACCACATCAGTGTTACTGCAGTGCTGAGAATGATCCACCACCCAAATAGTACCTGCTCTGTGAGGGTCCATGGGGGTCCTGACCACTGAAGAACAGGGTAACAAAGTATGCAGAGAAACAGATGGACTACAGTCTCTAACTGTGTGAAACTGAGTGAAACTATATGGTCAGTGGAGCTGATAAAGTGGACAGTGAGTGTACTCAGGTACAATTAGTGGACTTAATGAAGTGGCTGGTCAGAGGTGTTCACTCATTTTCACTTAGAAAATCTACAAAAACATGGAAACAAACTTCTGCATATAACTGTATAACATTAAAGTATGTTTTGGGTGAGAGGGGTCATCAAACGTCCACACGGCCCAACTTTGGACAGTGCTTATCTACAGGATCTCAAACAAACAAACAGACACTCTGCATGACTGTAAACAATAACAAACAGCCCCTGCAGGACGGAGGACGCATTCAGAACATCCAGAGAAACAGGAGAACCATCAGCTTCAGTGTTAAACACAAAAACGGATCCTAGACCTGAATCAGCCTCAATAATACTACAAAAAAAAGAAGGAGAAGAAGAAGAAGAAAAAAGTAAGTCTGTATTATAGATAGTTGGGCTGAAAGACCCATAGACCCATGGACCTATAGCCCCATAGACCCATGAACCTATAGACCTATAGCCCCATAGCCCCATAGACCTACAGACCCACAGACCCATAGACCCATGAACCTATAGCCCCATAGCCCCAAAGCCCCAAAACCCCATAGACCCACGAACCTATAGCCCTATAGCCCCATAGACCCATATACCTATAGCCCTACAGCCCTAGAGCCCCATAGACCCATATACCTATAGCCCTACAGCCCCATAGCCCCATAAACCTATAGCCCTATAGCCCCATAGCCCCATAAACCCATGAACCTATAGACCTATAGCCCCATAGACCCATGAACCTATAGACCTATAGCCCCATAGACCTACAGACCCACAGGCCCATAGACCCATGAACCTATAGACCTAAAGACCCATAGCCCCATAGACCCCTAGACACATAGACCTATAGCCCCACAGCCCCATAGACCCTAACCCTAGACCCATAGACCCACGAACTTATAGACCTATAGACCTATAGTCCCATAGACCCATAGACCCATAGACCCACAGACCCCTACACAGATAGACAGAAGGGCAGATAGACCCATAGACATATAGACCCACAGACCTACAGACCCATAAAACAGATAGGCCGACAGACCAACATATAGAGAGACAGACAGACAGATAGATAGACAGATGAAACAGATGGATAGATAGATTGATTGATTAATGAATACTTTATTGATCCCAGAGGGAAACACAGAGTTAAAGAACACGTAACAGTAAACACTCAGTTTTAAAACACACACAGTTTAAAAAGCACACTGAGTAAAAGGGTCTAGAGTAATAAACAGTACATATAATACAATAACGTAATGCAGTGTTATGCTATATGTTAGTTATTACACAATACAATGTATATTTTTCATATTTACTTACTGATTTTTCATTATTTTTCCTTCTAGACATATAATAAGGCATATATTTTCATTTCTTTGATGTGCTTTCTGTTTAGTGTAACAGTGCAATATAATAATGTTCAAAAATAAAAGTAACTCACTGATATATGCAGACAGCTGCTCAAACAACAAACTAGCAGCATCGGACAGATGTTTAGATCCGTTTAGATGTTTAGATATTTCAGACTGACATGTCTCATGTTTCATTTCACTGCAGAATTAAATATTATATCATATATTATATTATACAGATTGATTCAGACTCATTTTATAATGTTTATGTTTTGGACAAATAAGCACATGAAATAAATTAGTTATTATCTCACAATGTCCAAATCAGTACATCTCTAAAGTAGATAAAAACTATAACAAGTAATGACAATAATTATCATCATAATCATTAATATGAACAGCTAACTTTATAATGCATAATAATATTACAAGTAACACACCATGTAGACCACATTATATACGCCTCCTGTATTTTCATATAAACACATTAAGCCCTAAAAGCTCTTTAAAGGGCTCATATCCTACATTTTTCCTTGTTTTATGCCTCGAGGTTTGTGTGGGTTTATGTGCTAAAATCAGTCATAATTCATTTCTGCAACCTCCCTTAAAATAAACAGGCTGTGTTTGTTACTGAGCCTATAAGACTGATATATGTAAATGTACTCTGCTCTGATTGGCCACTGAAACGCTCCTTATAAGTCCAGTGTGAAAGGGCAGGGCTAAACCGGCGTAGGCCGGATAAATGCACTGGGGACTGAATGTGGCATTTTAAACTCTGACAGTGTTCGCATGCAACATCAAACTTTCTCGTTACAAAAAAAGTGAGAAAATTCATTTCGCATGATATTTGCACTTTAAACCAGGCCAGCAGCCTCAGGCGACCCCAGCCACAAACCTCAGATGCTGACGGTGTGAGAGCGAGAGAGGAAGTGTGGTGTAAAGCGCTCTGTGACGCTGTTCTCAGACCAGCCAGGCAAACATGTGAGCTGAGGAGGAAACGGAGAGAGCTGCTCTGAGATCGGCAGCACTTTCCCACTCAGGAGTGTGTGTGTGTGTGACCTGTGTGTGTGCGGTTGCCCAATCTACCACACCTATTTATCCACCTCCATTGGTGCCACTCTGGGTCAGCTTTTCTTCCTTTTTCTTCCCCTCTCGTCTTCTTACTGTCACTCTTCAGCGTTTTCTAATATAATATTGCAGTGTTCATTACAAAACTGCTGTAAATACAGCTGTCATCGAATTTATATTCTTTTTCTTCTCACTATTATTCTTCTGCTGGATTTCTGTCCAATAATTCGTCCCACAGTTGCCGAGATATCGACACCATTCCAACTCCGGAATGTTCAGTCTGACTGGGAATGGTGTGCTTGTGTACAGCTTTTTGATCAGATGTACGGTTTTTGTATAATCATCGTTAAACGACGAATTTCTCCCTATAGAAATGAATGGGGGTCACCCAGATGATATAAGCCACAATGATATAAAGCCATTAGCAACACTTATTAACCATGTAGGATACCATAGCAACAACCTAGAAACACCTTAGCAACCACTTAGCAAAACCCTAGCATCCACCTGGGATACCATAGCAAGCACCTAACAACACCCTAGAAACCACCTGGGATACCATAGCAACCACTTAGCAACATCCTAGGAACCACCTGGTATACTACAGCAACCACTTCGCAACACCCTAGAAACCACCTGGGATACCATAGTAACCACCATCAACACCCTAGGAACCGACTGGGATACCACAGCAACCATGTAGCAACACCCTAGGAACCACATGGGATACCATAGCAACCACCTAGCAACACCCTTGCATCCATCTGGGCTACCTAGAAACCCTGTAGCAACACCCTGAGCACCACATGGGATACTATAGCAACCACCTAGCAACACCCTAGGAACCCTCTGGGATACTATAGCTACCACCTAGCAACACCCTAGCAACCACAGGGAAACCACAGCAATCATGGTTCTTTGCACGGTGAAACTGTTCTCCAGATTCTTAGAGAACGCGTTTATATGGTTCTATATAGAACTATAAACGCTTCATCTGTCGTTACAAGCTTGACATCATAAGAATAGCAGAAAGCTTTTTGCTGCCATATACAAGGTGTGAGACACAGGACCCCCTAATTAACCTCTTAGACCCCCAAATGTCTCAAAATCAAAATTCTGTGGGGGGCCTGGAAATAAACTTAGGCCACATGGAAACTAAGCCTATTTGAATTCATTGTTTCTGTGATGTCAAAAAAAAAAAAACCTAATTGGCATACAGATCTGCCAATTCAGCACAAAGCAGTTTAGCCCCGTCACTGCTTTTTGAATGAGGCAGCCAATCAGAAGAGAGCTCATTTACATGTATTACATCAGTCTTAAAGGGAGAGTAACAAAACCAGCCTGTTTGATTCTAAGGAATAAACAGAGGTTGGAAAAAGGTCATGAAAGGTCATGTAGGAGAGAACTACGGCTGTTTTTGATCAAGCGAGTCCCCATGGGGAAAAATAAAATCCAAAAAAAGGATATGGATATTGGCCCTTTCAAAAAATTATGTGTATTTATATATACATATATATATATATATATATATATATATATATATATATATATATATATATATATATATATTCTTAGAGAACATGTGCTGAATTGGCAGATCAGTATCACAGAAACAATGAATTCAAATAGGCTTAGTTTCCATGTGGCCTAAGTTTATTTCCAGGCCCCCCCAGAATTTTGATTTTGAGACATTTAGGGGTCTAAGAGGTTAATTAGGGGGTCCTGTATCTCACACCTTGTATATGGCAACAAAAAGCTTTCTGCTATTCTTATGATGTCAAGCTTGTAACGACAGATGAAGCGTTTATAGTTCTATATAGAACCATATAAACGCGTTCTCTAAGAATCTGGAAGAATTCATATATATATATATATATATATATATATACATACAATGCATACAATATATATATATATATATATATATACATATATATATATATATATATATATATATATATATATATATATATATATATATATACAATATGGGCCCCTCAATAACTCAGTAAGGATTTGATTTATTTAGGCACACAATTTAGGGCTAAAACCAAAAAATCAAACATGTCTTGGCTGATTGACCACATTTGGGGTAAATTTGATTTATTTTCACCAACTTATCACTTTACAGAGCCAATATCCTGCATATTTTGCATTGTATTTTTCCCCCCGTGGTCCACTTATGATGTTTGTGTTGTTTTATGTACCAATTCATGTATAAATGACTATTTTCTTTACTCTTTAGAATTAACAGGCTGTTTTTGTTATAGTGCATTCTTATTTAAATGAGCTCTGTTCTGATTGGCTATCCTTTATTGCATCTCAGTCCTGAAACACTCCTTATAGCTTCACTGCGATTGGGCCGGGATGAAGTACTCTGTTAGAAATGAAGGTTCTGTGCAGGTACACGTTTGTTCATCAATGTACAAACAGTGTAAATGTTCCCTCAAAGGTACAACAGTGGTTTTAAGGTCAGATTATGAACCTTAAATAAGTTTTTCCAGGTGAAAAGTTCGTATTTGTACCTTTTCATAAGCAAATGTTTTAAAACAGAACGGTAAAATAAAAGTCCTGGAGACGAGACGGGGTGTGTGGAGTCAGTACAGCTTAGAACAGATCATTTCAGTGGATTATGGTTCAGTTATGTTCCCTGACTAAAGGTACTGAGATGGACCCTTGAGGGTCCCACCCCAGTGACAAGAGGGGTCCTGCACCAGTGACAGTTTAGTACCTTTATTTCTCAGAGTGTACTGTAGGCTGAATTGTTGAATAGATGTAAGTGCACTGTTTTTTGTGACATCACAAGAACAATTAATTCAAAACATTCATTTATGACATCAGACATGACCTTATCTGTCATACGAGCCCTTTAAAGCAGGCCTTAGGTTCCGAACGCAGCTCCCATCATACTCCAAAAAGCTAAAAAAGGGTTCTTCAAGGGTTCTTTAGCATACAGAACGGCTCTATTTAGAACCATAAGTTCTATCCAGACCCCTTTCACGCTTAAATGGTTCTTTGCATGGTGAAATGGTTCTTCGGATTGATGAAGAATGATGTTGACACCTTTTTGACTGTTTCTTCTATTGTTACAAGCTGGACAACAACAGCAGAACCCTTTTCGTTCTGTATAGAACCTTACACAACCATTTCACCATGTAAATCTCACAGTTCTAAACAGAATATTCCCTTCACTCCATTTTTAGCGTGTACAACAGTGACTAATTCACCCCACAGCTCTCTCTGTAGCTGTAAATAGTTGTTTGTTCCATCATAAACAAGCAGAGAGGTTACAGGGAGGCCGTCACAGCGCGTAACCCATCATCACAATAACCATCCAGCCATCTGCCCACTTGCTCTGTGTATACAGGCTCGGCCAGGCCCATGCCATTCATAATCCCACGCTTAATCCCATCATTTCACAGCTGAGAGAAAGCACAGGGCTGGGAAAACTGTTATAATGGACTTTACATGGATCTAAAGCTGCCCTGCATTTATACACGTCCTGCTTTCATAACAGAAAGCAAAGCAAAAGCAGGTGTGTTTTTAGTCATCCCCATTCTAACTCCACTGGCAGTTCAAAACAGGGCGTCTTTCCTTTCCCACCCGTTTTCAGCACAAGCCGCGCCTCCCGCGCTGTGATTGGCTACCAGCTGCCCCGCTTGGTTCGGCCAGTAGCGCAGAACTGGAATCGCCTGGGCAGGAGGAGGAGGAGCTTTGCCGGAAAACGGGTGGGAAAAGAAATAAGGCGTTTTGAGGAAGGGGAGCCCCCTTTATGGGGGAATAAAATACTTTGTTTACCTCGTATGGCGTTTATGACGTTGTTCCCATCCTTGATGACGTCCTTGAGGAACTTGCTCGTCCTCTCCAGCTCCGATTCGTAACATTTGAGCCTCTCTCTGAAATCCGGACTGTCCGAGTAGCAGTCGCTGAACTCCAGCGGAGGATGCCCCATCTCTCTGTTTGTCCCGTTAACCCCCCACTAACTCGCCCTCCTCCACTTGTAGCACACTTTACGGATCGATACGGACCGATATTGATGGATGACGTGGGAGTGGGAGAGGGAGGAGGAGGAGGAGGAGAAGGAGAAGGGGGCTCAATAATAAAAGTGACGTCACGCCTCACTTTTGCCTCCTATTTTCTGTTCTCTTTGGGTGCATAAAGTCCAGAAAGGCAAGCCTGGGTCAGACGATGGGCGCCAGCGAAGTTAAGTCTGCCCACATTTGGCTGAAGCAGCAATAAAAGCCCAGTCCAGGTGCAGATTGCGCAAAGCCCGCGCGCTGTGAACTCCTTCAAACGCTGCCCGAACTCAGAGCTCCTGCGACTCGAGCCTCAAAGCGGAGCGGGACTGAAAATCAACTGAATTAATTGATTAATTTGAAAAAAACAAGGCGCTCGTTTCTGCAGCTCCTCGCCCCGCTGAGCGATCCTGCTCACTTTTCCTCGTTGTGGGAGAACCTCCTTGTGGAGGAGGATGGTCAGATGCACAGGGCCCTCCTACAGGAGCAGCCTTAAAGACACAGGACCCGGCAAACGCTGAGAACAGAGCCGCATTGTGGCGGAGTAAAATGGGTGTGGAGAGGCACTTTAAAGGGGAAGTCCAATGAATTTTCATCATCCCTATAAAAATAAAGGGTTAAGATGTAAACAAAGTCCTCCAGAAAGGGTTGGCGTGAGACGCTTCGTTCTCGAGAAACTCGCCGAGAAAGATTTGTTCACAGTGGTGGTGATGGGAACCAGACGTCCATCTCACAAAACGTATGTCGTACGCACAAGATATTCATGCAGAGAGGCAGAAAAAAGGCAATTTTAACATTGCTTTGGTGGTTTTGGATAGTAAATAAAATGGCTATATTTGTGCTGTGGTCATGGCGACGTCTGGTTCCTATCACATCCACTGTAAAGAAATCCGAACCAGACTAAACTAACTAAATGACATCTCAAATGCTCAGTTATGCAATTTTTAACAATTTTACTGCAACTACAATAGAATTCATCAGTCAACGCTACAACAATACAAGTTTTAACATATTGCTGCTAATATATCTGGGTGTTTATACAACTGTGGGCACTTTTGGCGTCCAGATCTTTTAGAGAATGGACGATAAGCAGCTGTGAGTTTGTAGGATATGAATAAAAATAGTATTAAGGCCCAAAATGAGCTTCAGAAGTGACATAAGGTCAGTACATTTAGCAACAATTTGTGTGTGAAAATGTCTAATGGTGCAGCTTTATGCTAAATATGTAATCATAAATTCAAAATCACATTCAGTAAGGTTTAATAATTTATTCATTTAGGTAACTATCACTTCAAATGTGATGTTTATTCATATATGAAACTGCGGTGATTGAAAATTGACCTTGTACATAAGAGATTGCACTCTGCTCTAATCAGATCGAGGCCTGCTGACCTGCAGAATGTTATTGTGGTGTGTTTTATATTATGGGGTTATTAATATGTTGTATTTTTTGTTGATGTTTAGCACTTTAAAACTATGTTTCTGTTTTATTTTACTTTAAGAAAGTTCATATGTTTGTATAAAATTATGATTTAAATCACAACTTCATTCATAATTAAATCCAAGGCCCCAAAGCCAGAGTAAAAGGAAGTCCTAATCACTGGGTGAACCACTAAAGAGGAAGAACATTGTTCCCCCTGTTTAACCAGCACCTCACCATAACATCCCAAACACATACAAAAACATATACAGTGGTGTGAAAAAGTGTTTGCCCCCTTCCTGATTTCTCATTCTTTTGCATGTTTGTCACAGTTAAATATTTCAGATCACCAAACAAATTTAAATATTAGACAAAGATAACACAAGTAAACACAAAATGCAGTTTATAAAGGAAGGTCTTTATTATTAAGGGAAAAAGATACCCAAACCTACAGGGCCCTGTGTGAAAAAGTGATTGCCCCGTCCATTAAAACATAAATTAACTGCGGTTTATCACATCTTTGGAAAGCTGAGTTCAATTTCACCCAGGCCTGATTACTGCCACACCTGTTCTCAATCAAGAAATCACTTAAATAGGACCTGCCTGACAAAGTGAAGTAGACCAAAAGATCCTCAAAAGCTAGACATCATGCTGCGATCCAAAGAAATTCAGGAACAAATGACAAACAAAGTAATTGAGATCTATCAGTCTGGAAAAGGTTATAAAGCCATTTCTAAAGCTTTGGGACTCCAGCGAACCACAGTGAGAGCCATTATCCACAAATGGCAAAAACATGGAACAGTGGTGAACCTTCCCAGGAGTGGCCGGCTGACCAAAATTACCCCAAGAGCGCAGCGACGACTCATCCAAGAGGTCACAAAAGACCCCACAACAACATACAAAGAACTGCAGGCCTCACTCGCCTCAGTTAAGGTCAGTGTTCAGGACTCCACCATAAGAAAGAGACTGGGCAAAAATGGCCTGCATGGCAGAGTTCCAAGACGAAAACCACTGCTGAGCAAAACGAACATAAAGGCTCGTCTCAGTTTTGCCAGAAAACATCTTGATGATCCCCAAGACTTCTGGGAGAATACTCTGTGGACTGACGAGAGAAAAGTTGAAATTTGGAAGGTGTATGTCCCGTTACATCTGGCGTAGAAGTAACACAGCATTTCAGAAAGAAACATCATACCAACAGTAAAATATGGTGGTGGTAGTGTGATGGCCTGGGGTTGTTTTGCTGCTTCAGGGCCTGGAAGACTTGCTGTGGTAAATGGAACCATGAATTCTACCTGTCTACCAAAGAATCCTGAAGGAGAATGTCCAGCCATCTGTTCGTGACCTCAAGCTGAAGCGCACTTGGGTTCTGCAGCAGACAATGATCCAAAACACACCAGCATTATGAATTACAACAATTCTGCAAAGATGAGTCGCCAAAATTCCTCCACAGTGCTGTAAAAGGCTCATTGCCAGTTATCGCAAACGCTTGATTGCAGTTGTTGCTTCTAAGGGTGGCCCAACCAGTCATTAGGTTTAGGGGGCAATCACTTTTTCACACAGGGCCCTGTAGGTTTGGATTTCTTTTTCCCTTAATAATAAAGATCTTTGTTTATAAACTGCATTTTGTGTTTATTTGTGTTATCTTTGTCTAATATTTAAATTTGTTTGGTGATCTGAAATATTTAACTGTGACAAACATGCAAAAGAACAAGATATCAGAAAGGGGGCAAACACTTTTTCACACCACTGTAAACACTAGCGAACCGTGTTCAGGCTGTTTTCAGGTGTGAAAGACAAGAGGTTCTAAATAATTATGAGATGTATAATTAATATGCAGTAATAAAGAGGAAAAACTGTTATTTATGTACAATAATCTGCATTAATAACGCAGAGTCTACAGCAAAAATCTCAATGTGCAGAAACATTACTGGTGCATTAATTTGAGCAAATTTGGATTTTAAATGTATAAGTTAAAACAGCGCCCCCTACCAAGCACACAGTAAAATACAACAGCGCCCCCTACCAAACTCAGATTTAAATACAACAGCGCCCCCTACCAAACTTAGATTTAAATACAACAGCGTATTATATACACACATATATATATATATATATAAAATACAATAATATAAAATATTATGTAATGATTAAATATCTAATATAAGTATAATTGGTATACTTTAACAAAGTATAATTTAAAATTAATTTTAATTTAATTTTAATTTATAATTTAAATACAACCGTGCCTCCAACTCAAATTTAATATAATTTAATATTAAATGTAAACATAACAAAAATAACAAAAATACAATAAAATAAAATATAATATAATAATAATAAAAATATAATATAAGTATAATTTAAAATTAATTTAAACATAATTATAAGTCATAATTTAAATATAACAGCGCCTCCAACTCAAATTTAATATAATTTAATATTAAATGTAAACATAATAAAAATAAAATAAAATACAATAATATAAAATATAATATAATAATTAAAAATATAATATAAGTATAATTTACAATTAATTTAAACCTAATTATAATTATAATTTAAATATAACAGCGCCTTCAACTCAAATTTCAATGTAATTTAAATGTAATTTATGTATAATTTATGATTTAAAAATAACAGCGCCCCCTACCCGAACCCAAATAAATTTATATTTAATATATTCACATTTTCTTTATTTTGGTTTATCATGTTGTCGTATTGTTTTGTTGTTTCATTTGTTCTTTTTGCACATTTTTTTGAAGCGCCTTCTATGAATAAATCAGCAACAACAACAACAACAACAACAACAATAATAATAATAACAATAATAATAATAATAATAATAATAATAATAATAACAATAATAACTATATCTTGCGCGTGGCAGATCGCGCTGGGTGTCGCGTTGTCTTTGTGCACGTCAGCACAGTCCGGTGACGTAGCGACATCCGCGTTGTCTGGGAAACATGGCGGAAGTTGTGGACGTAAATAAACCTCTGGTAAGAAATAAACGGGTTTTTATAAAGATTAGTATAATAAACCGCCGTGACTGTCGGCCTGTTTAAGTGTGTGTGTGTTGGGGACGGTTCTCCGTCCTTACGGCGGCCGCCGTGTTTCTCGGTAATGTGATAAATGAGAGTTTTTCGGCGGTGGAGCTGAGTGCGGAGCTCTCCACGGAGCAGCGCCTGATAACGGACAACTGTGAACGCGCTGCTGCAGTCTGGGCCTGATCTGGACCTGATTTGGACCTGTTCTGGACCTGTTCTGGACCTATATTAGTCCATATTCATCAGACCTCTCAAACTAAGGCTGCTCTGGGATCCAGTTATCACCAAAAACCGAAGTTAGCCTCTTGTTCGCCGAGTGGAACCGAAAAAATCCTATAAGAAGCTGATTTCAGACTGAGACGTCAGCATGTAGCTTAACTGCTGCACCATTTAAGGTGGAACGGGAAATTTCCTCAGAGCCTCTCAGAGTAACGTTAGCAGAGCTTCGGACTCCTTTATAGATCAGCTATATCTGATTTTGCTGATCCTGGATCAGCACTAACTACTCTGAGTCACCAAATCGAGCGTCCCTTTCAGGTCATTAATAAATAAGGCTGATCTGGATCTACTTGTCTGGTCTTGGTCTGGTTCTAGATCTGAGCACTTAAAAAAGGTGGTTCCTCAAGGATTCTTTATTAAAGACAGTGGCTCTGTATTGAACCGTGAACACTCAGAGAACCATTTGCATGCTTAAAACATTCTTTGTGCGGTGAAATGGTTCTTCAGGTTGAGTGAGAATGTGGTTCTACATAGCTAGCACCAAAAAGCATTCTTCTACAGTTACAAGGTTCACATCATGACAACAGCAGAACCCCTTCTATATCAATCTGAAGAACGATTTCACCATGCAAATAACCATTTAAGCATGCAAATGGTTCTTTGGGTGTTCATGGCTTGATGTAGAACCTTGGTTTTTAATAAAGAACCTTTGAAGAACATCTTTTTTAAGAGTGTAGGTCTGGACAACAGTGAACAGCATAGCTATACACTGAACAAGGCTGAATCGCCAGTAGGACAAACTCATTAGTGAGTGGTTTGTATTGGGAGAAATTGGGACTAAATCTAAATGAGCATTATAGTAAAATTAAAGGCTACAAAGGCAGTAAAATGTAGATATTTTAGTGCAGAAAACCAACGTCACCTAAATGTTCTTCACTACTGCAGTTAAATAATCACATCATTAATACACTATATGGACAAAAGTATTGGGACCCCTACGGGAGCTTTTATGAATCCCATTCTAAATCCATGGGCATTAATATGGAGTTGGTCCCCCTTTGCATCTCTAACAGCTTCCACTCTTCTGGGAAGCTTCCTACAGATGTTGGACAGAGTCTGTGGGAATTTCTGCCCATTCATCCAGAAGAGCATTTGTGAAGTCAGACACTGATGCTGGACGAGAGGGTCTGGCTCACAATCTCTGTTCTAGTTCATCCCAATGGTGTTGATGGGGTTGAGGTCAGGGCTCTGTGAGGGCCAGTCAAGTTCTTCCACACCAAACTCACCCAGTCAGGCCTTTATGGAGCTGCTTTGTGCACTGGGGCTCAGTCATGCTGGAACAGAAAAGGTTCTTCCCAAACTGTTCCACAAAGTTGGAAGCTACAATTGTCCAAAATGTCTTTGTGCTGAAGCTTTAAGGTTTCCCTTCACTGGAACTAAGGGTTCTAGATCAACCCCTGAAAAACAGCCCCATATCATCATCCCTCCTCCACCAAACTCTACAGCTGGCACAGTGCAGTCAGGCAGGTAACGTTCTCCTGGCATTCGCCAAACCCAGACTCGTCCATCAGACTGACAGATAGAGAAGTGTGATTGGTCACTCCACAGAATACGTTTCCACTGCTCCAGAGTCCAGTGGCGGCGCTTTACTCCACTCCATCAGACGCTTGGCTTTGCGCATAGTGATCTTAGTCTTGTGTGCAGCTGCTCAGCCATGGAAACCCATTTCGTGAAGTTCCTAATGTGCAGTTCTTCTGCTGATGTTGCTTCCAAAGGCAGTTTAGTGATGATTCCACAGAGGATAGACACTGAGCTTCAGCACTCGCGGTTCACTCTGTGAGTTTGGTGGTCTATCCACTTTGTGGCTGAGCTGTTGTTGCTCCTAGACGCTTCCATTTCTCAGTAATAGCACAGTTGTCTGGGCAGAACTAGCAGGACAGAAACCTCACAAACTGACTGTGTCAGAGGTGACATCCTATTAAAGTCACTGAGCTCATCAGTACGACCCTCTACTGCCAGTGTTTGTCTATGGAGACCGCAAGGCTATGAGCTTAATCTGATCCACCTGTTAGTAAAGGGTGCGGCTGAAACACCTGAACTCAATAATTAGGAGGGGTGTCCCAATACTTTTGTCCATATAGTGTATCATGAGCATGTTTTCTTTGTTGGTTTTACACATAGAAAACTGTATATTGTCAAAACTGAAGGAACAGCATTGCTAAAAGTCCTGCTTTGTTAGTAAAGCCATATTTATTCCCTTGTCATGATGTCAGAACTCATCAGCACTCAAGCCTTTCAGGTGTTTAAACCACCTTCGTACCAAAAGAGTTTCAACATAAGCCTTTAACCACTGCTCTTCATACCAGCTTTGATCAGCATGAAGCTGAGAAAAAATGTAAAAAATAATTCGCTGGGTTGTTTTGTGTGGTCAGTTTGCAGGTTTATCTGACGTGTCGATTGCGGAGGATATTCCAGTAGAGGGAGATATCGCGGTGCCAGTGAGGTCTCAGAGTGGAGACGATGAGATTTCCACGCTGGACGAGCCTGTAAAGGACACTATTGTAAGTTTTCCATGAAGCTTCTGAACGGAGGAGTCACTTTCTACACATGAACTCCTGTTCAGCATTTCTCCATAATTGAGTATTTGAGATTCAGAGTGGTTTGGTGTGAAATGGTTCAGATTTCTTTACAGTGGTGGTGATAGGAGCCAGGGGTCGCCATGACTACAACACAAATATAGACATTTTATTTACTCTCCAGAACCACCAGTGAACCTACACGAGTCTTCTGAGTTTATATGGAATGATGATGATGGTAAATAGTGATAAATCTGATGTAATGATGACCGTTTCATGTAATAACGTAGTGTTTATGATGGTGAAATCTGAAAAAATAAGTTTCCTTTGGGGATTATTTTGCTTTACTTTTACTATTTCTATTTATGGCCTGAATTGTCTATCATAAAACACTGAGTGTCACTTAATAATCCGATAACTGCAGAAAATCAGATTTCATTAGTAATCCTTTCAACGTGTTTACATGCACTTGAGTAATCAGATAATGGGGAAACTCCTGGTCTACATGAGTCAGACAGTAATCAGATTTCTGTTTTACAACCAGCCAATAAACTCACAGAAGAAGTCGTGACGTAAACGTAACGTAAAACTCAAACTTGTCGTCAAGCACATTTGGTTTCAGCGTCGCTCCAAAAGTGTTTTGCTGCTCGCTTATTTCCGGCACCGCGGTCTGTTTTGCACATGCTCAGACTGAGAAATCTGAAAGAAATCAGAGTAAGAGTTTACAGCACTGAGAAATCTGATTACTGAGCTAAAATCCAGCCTCTTTATCAGATTGAGATCGAAGTGTGATGTTCACATGACCGTTTGAATAATCTGATAACTGCAGAAATCCTATTATGATCAGATTATTGAGTGCAGGTAAACACACTCAGTGTCTCAGACATCAGGCAGTGAATTCATAACCATTTCATGTAGGAACTTTCTGTGAGGGAGCTTTTAGAGGTGGACGTCTGGTTCCTATCACCACCACTGTGAACAGTTCTGACTCGGTAAGTTTCTCTAGAACAGAGCGTTTCACACCAAACCACTCTGAACGACTCTGTTTACATCTTAGTCTTTCCTTTTAATTAGGAAATTCTTAGATCTCCTCTTTAACAGTCTTTACTACACACGTTTAGGCCTGTTCTGAGTTCATAAACACATTGTTGTAAAATGTTCACGATTATTCTCAAAGCTGGATTTGTATTTGAGACCTGACGTGTGTTTCTCGTGTGTGTGTGTGTGTGTGTGTGTGTGTGTGTGTGTGTGTGTGTGTGTGTTGTAGTTGAGGGATTTGAAGGCGGTGGGTCAGAAGTTTGTCCACGTGCTGTATCCAAAGAAAAGCTCAGCTCTGCTCCGAGACTGTGAGTATAATTATATCAATTACAGTCACGTTAATCCAAATCAATCACATTGATCCGTACACAAACCCGTCGACTTTCGGCAGAAATTTGATACCATGTAGAACAGCATGCAGTTCACAGCAGTTCCTTATTGGCCAGCCCACAGATTCAGTATTTCATTACTGTGGGCCAGTTAGAACGTTACTGGTGTGTCAAAAGAGAGACACGTTTTGTGAGCAGTTTGTGAAATTTGTTTCTGGAATTTCTTTTGAGGAGCGGCTGAGAAAAGTTCACATTATCATTATTAGTAACCAAGAAAATCAGGGGCCGGATTCTCGAAAGTGTTCTAGGAAAGAAAATCTTCTTAAATGTGTGTTTTTTCTTAACTTCATTCTTAAGAAAAAGTTATTCTTCAAATAACCGCTTAAGAATTCTTTTATTTTTCGGCGCTGACGTGGCAGATCTGGCGATCCTGTGTTGGCCTTCACCCTCCTAGTGTTGATAGTGTCGTGTGATTGGGGGAGTCCTAACTAGTGGGTGGAACTGGATATGACTAAATCGAGGAGAAAATGGGGGGAAAAATGAAAAAAAAAAGGATTTTCTTAACTATTTTCTTAAAATGATTGTAAGAACAAGTGGTATTCCTGGAAATATTATTTACTTAAATGTTTTCTTAACCTTATTATAGCTTTACACTTGTCTTAGGCTGCAAGGGTTGACAAGGTGATCATCTAAATTTATCTCGGACGCTGCCTCTGCTCCTCATCCTCGTCCATCACCCCACAATTATCATGATTTCAAATAAGGATTTTTTTTCCTGCTGACCGTTTCATCCACCATCTCCTGTAGTTCTTGTTTGCTATTTTTTTTTAAATGCTCGGTTTGATGTTTTTCCTCCATTTTGCTCTTCTGAGCGGATTAAACTAAATAACGCAAATATCTCACGTTGTTTATGGTACGTAGTAAAATCCAATACAGCATACATCAGAAAACAAGGATTTTCTTAAGAAAATCGTAAGAAAATAATTTAAATTATTAGTCCTAAGAGAACATTTGAGAACTTTTTTCAAGTACTGCACTGAAGATCATTCTTATGAACTTCTTAGTGTTTGTCTTAAGAACCTTCGCACGTTTTTTTCTTAAGAAAGCTTTCGAAAGTCCAGCCCCAGCTTTTATTTTTCATTTTGCATCTGAAATTGACGTAGAACACGCTGATTTCTGTGAACTGTGACCGCTGTGAGATCTAAACAGTGATCTATATCGCAAGTGCTGAACACTGGTACAAGGACTGTGAGCCATTATGAAGCCTGTAGAGCACAAATGATGGCCAGAGTTTTTAGAAGGGAATATAGATGTAGAGTCTCATAAGACGATTTCTTAAAAGTGGCTTACCATGCCAAGGACAAAAGGTCAATGTGTACAAAATTTGGCTGATGAATCTGACTGGTGGCTGTTTCTGATTGGTCAGTGAAATGGGTGAGTGACTGATTGGTAAGTGAGGCTGCCCATGTGAGTAATATGACCAATTTTGTACACTTTGGCCTTTTGACCTTGGAAATAAGTGACGTGAAACTATGACCCCTTTGTTTTAGTGTCAGCCAGTTTGCTGCTATACAGAGCAGCATGCAGCGCATATTTGCTTCGGAATGCATTAGAATTTCATGTTAAAATCACTGAAATGTTCTCCTGGGAATAATGCTCCTGTAGTGGAGATCGGTTTTTCACTGCTCATGAGTTTGCATGTTAATCAAATCAATCAAATTAATCACCTTTCACAGTTTGAAGGACTTGTTGTGTGTCTCTCTCTATAGGGGACCTATGGGGACCTTTACTGCTGTGTGTTACCCTGGCGCTGTGAGTGATTCACACAGAAAACACTGAAACACTGCATACAGATAATATAGTAAACATTGAGCAGCCTTTATTCTAGAGAGCTTTACAGCCAAGTTCTGTTATAAAAGCTTTACTAAAGTGTGTGTGTGTGTGTGTGTGTGCGTGTGTGTGTGTGTGTGTGTTTTTGTGTGTGTGTGTGTGTGTCAGGATGCTGCAGGGTGGATCAGCTGACAGTAAGGATGACGGGGGGCCGCAGTTCGCTGAAGTTTTCGTCATTGTCTGGTTCGGCTCCATCATCATCACCCTCAACTCCAAACTGCTGGGCGGGACCATGTAAGTAATCTGACCAATCAGAAACAGCCACATCAGCGAATCACCGACCAATAAAATCAACAGCATCACTGCATCATTGACCAATCACTTAACCACTTCACTGACCGATCAGATTCACCTGCATCACTGACCAATCAGAAACAGCCACATCTCTGCATCATTAACCAGTCACTCACCTGCATCACTGACTCGTCAGATCTGCCCACAACACTGACCCGTCAGATCTGCCCACAACACTGACCCGTCAGATCTGCCTGCATCACAGCATCACAGACCAGCCACATTCACCTGCATCCCTGAACATTGTGGACCCTCCTGCACAAAAACTACTGCTTCTGTCACCAGAACCTCAATACTAATTCCCAGACTCTGTACCTGAGCAGTGCAGCTCTGCCCACAGCGCCATCTAGTGTATATATTAGTGTTCTTTCTCTCTCTGTGCAGATCGTTCTTCCAGAGTCTGTGTGTGTTGGGTTACTGTATCCTCCCGCTGACCGTGGCCATGCTGGTTTGTCGGCTCGTCCTCCTCGGCTCGATGGAAGTGGGCGGTTTCATCATCCGGCTGGTTGTGGTCACCGCCTCCTTCGGCTGGTCAACGTTCGGTACGGAACTCAGCCCCACTCATACATTCATACTCAGCCAGACTCTCAACAGCAGAGGAAGGTCATAACAGCTATAGTTCATCATTTCAATGTAGAGTTTAG